>NW_024111083.1:0-13441 GCF_003073215.2 Triticum urartu
TCTCGCTTGGCTGTGCGTGGCGGGCTATATAGATGGCGAGGATGCGCGCCCCGGTTTCCGGGGAAACGACGGCCCGACCAGTATAACTTCGCGATGTACAGTACAGTGGTGTGGCAGGGCGCGGTGGCAGGCGCGCAGGCTGCACGCGTCGGCGCTTGTACGGCTCAGGCCGTGCCGGCTGCACGCGTGGCACTTGGTCAATGGGGGTCCCGTAACTGAACGCGCAGCCTGCCATTCCTCTTTCACCCCCGAAGGATCGAAACTACTACGTAGACGATGGATGAGTGCACGACACTGGTCCAGTTGGGCTGCGAGATCCATTGTGCAGTGGTCTGTATGCCTGCAGATACTATTCATTCAGAGACCCTGAGTATTTTTTTGATAAATCCGGCCCTTTTGCACGATTTGAGGCATGCCCGGCCCTTGGGCAAAACTAATTCGAAATCTGGCCCCTGGGTCAGCGCCATATAGCATGGAGCCGAAGTTGTATATGTCGACGTCACACTACACGGAGCCGACATGTACAAGTTCGACGCCGTGCTACATGGAGCCGATCTCAGATGGATCCATAGAAACCCTAAGGGTCAGATTTGCTCGGCTCCACATAGTATGACGTCAAACTTATACATCTCGGCGCCATGTAGTGTGGCGTTGACATGTACAACTTCAACGCCATGCTATGTGGCGTCGATCCCGGGGCCAGATTCCAAATTAGTTTTGTCTAAGGGCCAGATGTGCCTCAAGTCGCTCAAAAGGGTCAAATTTGTCAAAAAATACAGACCCTGAAGAAGCGGAGACCTGCAAATGAGTCTCGGGATGTTGCTGCTCTGCTGCATCACGGGTCTGTTTAGCCGGCCCAACATTTTCCTCCCCGCGATGCACGATGGTGAGCGACGGCCGGTCGTGATAAGGATGGAAGGGTGGACTCCATCGTCGTTCATGTAAACGCGAGGGACGTGCTCTCGCGTCGCGTGGCGTGCCTTTCATGAGCGTATCTTTCATCTCATGAACATTACGACCGTGCGTGCTCGGATGATATTAGGTACTAGTGGCCGTCGGAGTTTCTTGAGCTAGTCCCGGTGCTGGGGACTTGATTGCGTCAAAGCACATCCATCGTTCTTCTTGAGGAAAGGAGAGGCCATATGTCTATGCATCTTCTTCCTCGGGCGATCGATCGGCATCTGGGCCGCTGGCCAAGGGGCAGTTGGAGGAGATTAATGTCTTATCATATGAGGTCCTACTGGAGTACTGTACATAGGAGGCTCAAAAACCACGCGTATTTTCTCTCTTCTTTTCCAGACCACTGAAACAACGTGCCTCTTCTTCTTGAGATGTTCAGTCAGCTCGGAGATTTCATGTCAAAATGGGAGCGTTAACACGGGAATTTATGATTCCGTGTCTAAGCCACATGATAAGCTTAGAGTAACTCTAGCAGACCCCGCAAAACGCCAGCCCGCAAAACGCGTTTACAGTTCGCGCAAAACAGCTTTTGCGAGCCGGCGCGGGCTGGCACAGATGCAGACTTCTCAAACGGATCCGTAAAAAAATATATTCGCGAAATATGCTTTTTTACGGGTCGGCTATGCGCGTTCTGCTTTTTGCGCCGCTGCATCCTCGTATATCATCAGCCCGCAAATCTCAAATCCAACATAATACAACAATCGAAAACAAACTGAATTATTCAAATCAAACATAAAACAATAATCATCCGCATTACAAATAATTATTCAAATCACCGTAGCAAACTTAAAATAATGCAATACAAAACTTGTCATGAATACAAATACAAATGAATACAAAAATTAGTCACTGTCCAGCCCTTTGCCAATGGTGCTCAATGAGATCTTTCTGTAGCTGAAAGTGTGTGTCTGCATTTTCAATCTCCTTGTATGTCTGAAGAAAAGCTCTAATGCGGTTTGAGTCTCTAACTGGTTTGACACAGCTACCCACATTGTCATAAAAGAATTCTAAGTTCATTCCTCTCTTATCTTCAAAAATCATATTGTGCAGGATAACACAACAAGTCATGATGTTCTCCAGGGTTTTCTTATCCCAAAAACGAGCAGGACCACGGACAATGGCAAACCTAGATTGCAAAACACCGAATGTTCTTTCAATGTCTTTTCGGGCTGCCTCTTGCACCCTTGCAAATTCACATTGTTTTTTTTAGTTTTGGGTTCTTTGATGCTCTTGACAAATATGCACCAAGGAGGATATATACCATTTGTAAGATAGTACCCCTTTGTGTATTCATGCCCATTGATAGTGTAGTTGCAAGAAGGAGCATCACCACTAGCAAGCCTATCAAACAAATGAGAGCGTTGCAACATATTGATATCATTGAGTGTGCCGGGCATACCAAAAAAGCAATGCCAAATCCATAAATCCTCGGATGCTACAACCTCTAGCAGAATTGTTGCATCACGAGACTTGCCACAATACATTCCTTGCCAAGCCTTGGGGCAATTTTTCCAATTCCAATGCATACAATCAATGCTACCTAGCATCCTAGGCCAACCTCTCCTCTCATTAGCTGCCATCAATTTCTTTGTGTCATCTTCATTTGGTGCCCGAAGATACTCGGGACCAAAGACACGGACGATCACTTTCGCAAATCTACGCACATACTCAATTGTGCTATCTTCACGAATGCGAAGATACTCATCGGCATAGTCAGCCGGAACGCCATATGCAATCACCCGCATAGCTGCGGAGATTTTTTGATATGCATTAAATCCCTTTAAGCCCGCCGTTGGAGACGTATCACATTCCTTCTTTGAGTAAAATACCGGCAATTTGCCTCGCAAGCTTCAACAAGTTTCACAAAGAGGGATCGGTGCATTCGGTACCTTCTGCGGAAGAGGTGTGCAGGATATGTAGGATTCTCCGAAAAATAATCTTGCATCAACATCTCGTTTCCAAGATGGCGATTCCACAGAATGCACAAACGCCCGACAGTAGATCCTCGCCTCCTCTTCCGGTACTCGTCTTCATGCTCCTTCACGGCAAGCGCCATGACCAATGTTTGCTGCCGAAAGGTCGCAAGCATGGTCTCCACATCCGAGTCGTCCGAATCGGATAGCAAGAACTTCTCGCACGGGGTCAACTCCATCTACACGCACATCGGCGCGTCAATCTACTACACAGCTCGCAAAAATCACAAAAAAGGGACTAACCGGTGGGGAGTTTGATGCGGTCGGCGGCGACGAGGGTGGTGCGCTCGGCGGTGGTCGATCCCAGCGGCGGCGGGCGACTAGGGGGTGGCTCTTCTCGCCGGATCCGGAGGGGCGGTGCAGCGGCTCGGTGCGGGAGGAGGGGGAAAAGAGCGCGGGCTGAAATGCCCCTCCCGCGAACTGCTTCTCTGTGATGCAGGGCACCACAGCCGCGAGGGGGATACCCGCGTTTTCCCAGGTTGGGGTCGTGAATTCCGCGCCCCCTAAAATTTTTTGCGGGCCGAGATGGGATGTGGGGTCTGGTCGGGTAGGCTTTTCGGCCCGTACCAGCATTTTGGCGGTTATTTTGCGGGTCGGGGGCGGATGCGGGGTCTGCTAGAGTTGCTCTTAACAGGATCTTTGCTCCTCAATTTTCAACTTTCAGATTGACTGAGAGCCAATGACCAGAGATAAATAAATTAAGACACGAATTTGCTCTTCCTAAAGAATCTATCTATTTCCCTAACCAAATGCAGGTCGTTCTCGCAATAGGACCAGATTTGACATAAGATTGACTGAGCAAATAATTAAGACCCGAGTGGCTTTTATTATGGGTCCCTGTGACATCATTATCTAGGTATTGCAGTCCTAATCTCTTTATGGCAAGCATGGCTGGCCATCATGGCATGTGAACCTTGCTGCATCAAACTTGATGGCGCTGGTTCTTCCAGAATCACTCAATAGAGAGTGGGTTGCACAGACTTGGTATGTTTGTAATAGCTAGAATGATCATGCACGAGAACTCATCTTACAAGTTTGGTTTTCATCCACGCGACAACAATTTCAGTATTAGTTTGGTGCAATCTTCTGTGATACCTTCTTTTTTCTTTTATGTTTTGGTTAATCCCGATGTAATTGTATTATGTACTATACCTAGCTCTCAGTACGATGTAATGTCAGATTGAGTAACAAGTTAGTATTAACATCTTCATCCTTGCCCTCCAAAGCTAGAATCCGTCCGCAGCTCGTTGCTTGCCTCCTCGGCTCCTCCCCATCACTTACTGATGTCGCAGAGGGTCAGCTTGTAGATGAGCAGCCCCTCAAATCTGTGAGAGCTTCACCTTGCAACCTTCCCAATAAATAAAGGAAACATGCATAACATGTTAACTCAAAATGTTGCTTGTTCCAAAGAGCCCAACATATTACAGCTAAACCCACAATCTAAATGTTACTCCTCTACAGTCTGCAGGTACTTTAGACCACTCACATGGAATATTGGGTAGATTAAGCATTCATGTTAATGTCTGCCCAAATAGCATTTCTTAGGGAATGTTTAGAAACAATCGGCTGATTACGGCCTTGTCTTCTCGCGATCACATCCATACGTTTCTTTCTTTTTCCTCGGGCACCCTCTCATCCCTCCTCTTCCCTCTTGTATCTCCCTGCCGCCCATCACTAGCTCTCATAACTCACGACCGAGCTGTCACCGCTGCTGTAAGGGAGTAAGCACCGGACGCAACAAGAAAGGGGGTGGCAGTGTTGCAAGCACAACAACATCCATGTTGCAAATTGGCATCGCCATTGCAAGCGGCTTCCTGGGGCGACACCTAGCTGCAACCTAGGCTCCAATGCCGCACCCATGTCCACTGTTCATCTCGCTTTGCTACAGGTGAGACTACAAGGACGTTGATGGCACACCGGCAGCGATGCTACGTTGCAACGTATGGCCAGCTGTAGACATGCTGCCACGACTTGATGGCGATGCTGCATTGCAACATGTGGTCTGTTGCTCGAGGACTTCGATTATCTCCTTTTCCACTATAAGGAAGTTTTCAACATTCTCAATGTACTCATCGTGTTCGACAAGTAACTTCAAGAGAATACTAAAACAAGCAAGAACCTCACCCGAAGAGTCTTGATAAAGGTCAACGAGGCATCCTCATCATCATTCACACGACCTTCACATTCATCCTCCAGATCGTCGTTACATGAAGCATACAAAGTACTAGAAGATTTGAGACTGAAATGGGGTGGGTTAGAGGAGGACTTTGATAGTACCTCTTTAGCCATGAGGCACTGATAAGTGATGGGCTTGTTCTCACTGGGGCCGTCGAAGAGGCCGGCGGTAGAGGGGGAGGAAGTGGATTTCACAATAACGGCAGGACCTGTACTCCTCATGAACAACTGTCTTGTCGTCCTTGCTCTTGGTGAACTTCTTCTTGAGAACGAGCTTCTCGATCTTGTCTTCTCTTCATTCATAGGGGCAACCCACAACATAGTGTTGTGGGCTATCACAATTGCAACACTTCTTACAAAGGACTTGCCTTTGAGATTCTTCCATTCGTTTGCATGGTGCACAAATATTTCTCGATCAAGAGAGTTAAGTCTTCCTAGAAGTCAATAATCGGGCAAGTACTGCCATCGTATTCTTCTTTAGGACCTTCTTCTTCTTCTTCTCTTGGTGCATGCACAAGCACCTTCTAGGCCATCAAAGCGAGATTTGAGCTCTTGGTCCTGCGAGCAATTGCAATGGCTTGGTTTAACTTAACCTTCAACGGATAATGGGTGGTGAAGGTTGCCACTACTTCATTGGGAGAAATGGTTTCAAAGTCCGGTCGTTGATGAATGAACATGAGCATACTATTATCGATCAAAACCATGGCCCCAAGAAACTTGTCAATGAAAAAAATGATCAACCACTCAAGTACACCCAAAGTTCCTCAAATCGAAAACAGGAGTCTTCAACCTTTAATATATCTCTTTCGTGGTCTCACCATCACTCTTCGCAATCAAATTGGCCTCTTACTCTAGCAAATCCAACCTAGATCTTTGAATATGAACTTCACCTTGGAATATGTCATGAAGGCAATCCCAAATCTCCTTTGAGGTCTTGAGGAGAGCATTGGAGTCTCGATACTCACCAGTCACGGATGAAGTGTTGAGTGCGATGACATTAAGTTGGTCATCCGAATTCCTTGGAGTAAGACTTGCTGGGTCCTTAGGCTTGCAACCATTTATGGTCACCCACCAAAATTGCATTGAGGCACCGCGAATGTGAAACTCCATACTGACTTTCCACTTAGCAAAGTCTTTAGTATTCAAAGGAGGCAATGAACCATGAGAATTAATATGTGGACAAGGGATGGGTTGAGGTGCATAGGAATGCTTTGCGATATTGTTGAAGGAAATATGCCCTAGAGGCAATAATAAAGTTGTTATTTATATTTCCTTATATCATGATAAATGTTTATTATTCATGCTATAATTGTATTAACCGGAAACTTAGTACATGTGTGAATACATAGACAAACAGAGTGTCACTAGTATGCCTCTACTTGACTAGCTCGTTGATCAAAGATTGTTAAGTTTCCTAGCCATAGACAAAGAGTTGTCATTTGATAAACATGATCACTTAATTAGAGAATGATGTGATTGACTTGACACATCCGTTAGCTTAGCACGATGATCGTTTAGTTTATTGTTATTGCTTTCTCCATAACTTATACATGTTCCTATGACTATGAGATCATGCAACTCCCGAATACCGGAGGAACACTTAGTGTGCTATCAAACGTCACAACGTAATGACTATAAAGATGCTCTACAGGTGTCTCCGATGGTGTTTGTTGAGTTGGCATAGATCGAGATTAGGATTTGTCACTCTGAGTATCGAAGAGGTATCTCTGGGCCCTCTCGGTATGTACATCACTATAAGCCTTGCAAGCAATGTAACTAATGGGTTAGTTACGGAATGTAGCATTATGGAACGAGTAAAGAGACTTGACGGTAACGAGATTGAACTAGGTATGATGATACCGACGATTGAATCTTGGGCAAGTAACATACCGATGACAAAGGGAACAACGTATGTTGTTATGCGATTTGACCGATAAAGATCTTCGTAGAATATGTAGGAACCAATATGAGCATCCAGGTTCCTCTATTGTTTATTGACCAGAGATGAGTCTCGCTCATGTCTACATAGTTCTTGAACCTGTAGGGTCCGCACGCTTAAAGTTCGGTGACGATCGGTATTAGGAGTTTATGTGTTTTGATGTACCAAAGGTAGTTTGGAGTCCCGGATATGATCACGGACATGACGAGGAGTCTCGAAATGGTCGAGACATAAAGATTGATATATTGAATAACTATGTTTGGACATCGGAATGGTTCCGGGTAAGTTTGGGCATTTACCGGAGTACTGGGAGGTTACCGGGACCCCTTGGGGAGTGTATGGGCCTTATTGGGCTTTAGTGGGAGAGAGGAGGAGGCGGCCTAGGAGGGGGCGCGCCCCCCAAGCCCAATCCGAATTGGGAGGGGGGGGGCGGCCCCCCTTTCCTTCCTCCCTCCCTCCTCCTTCCTTCCTCTCCTACTCCTACTTGGAAAGGGGGGAATCCTACTCCCGGTAAGAGTAGGACTCCCCTAGGGCGCGCCATAGAGGGTAGGCCCTCCCCCCTCCTCCACTCCTTTATATACGGGGGAGGGGGGCACCCCATAGACACACAAGTTGATCATTGTCTTAGCCGTGTGCGGTGCCCCCCTCCACCATAATCTACCTCGGTCATATCGTAGTAGTGCTTAGGCAAAGCCATGTTCCGGTAGCTTCATCATCACCATCATCACGTCGTCGTGCTGACGAAACTCTCCCTCGACACTCAGCTGGATCTAGAGTTCATGGGACGTCACCGAGCTGAAGGTGTGCAGATTGCGGAGGTGCCGTACCTTCGGTGCTAGGATCGGTCGGATCGTGAAGACGTTCGACTACATCAACCGCGTTGTCATAACGCTTTCGCTTATGGTCTACGAGGGTACGTGGACAACACTCTCTCCTCTCATTGCTATGCATCACCTAGATGGATCTTGCGTGTGCGTAGGAATTTTTTTGAAATTACTGCGTTCCCCAATAGTGGCATCTGAGCCAGGTCTATGCGTAGATGTTATATGCACGAGTAGAACACAAAGGAGTTGTGGGCGTGGGTATATACATATTGCTTGCCGTCACTAGTTGATTCTTGATTCAGCGGTATTGTTGGAAGAAGCGGCCCAGACCGACATTACGTGTATGCTTACGCGAGACTGGTTCTATCGACGTGCTTTGCACACAGGTGGCTAGTGGGTGTCTGTTTCTCCAGCTTTAGTTGAATCAGGTTCAATGAACAGGGTTCTTTCTGAAGATCAAAAAGCAATCACTATACCGCGTTGTGGTTTTTGATGCGTAGGTAAGAACGGTTCTTGCTCAGCCCGCAGCAGCTGTCGTGGATCTAAGACTGATAGTAGAATGGGTGGTAGGTATGCGGAGGCAAGATCCTAGCTATGGCGAAGTTGTACACGCAAGTTTTACGAGTTCAGGCCCTTCGCGGAGGAAGTAATAGCCCTACGTCTCGGTGCCCGGAGGCGGTCGACTGGATTATGCCTGTATGTGTTACAGGGGGTGCGAACCCTTGTGCCGGAGGAGGAGGGTGGCTTATATAGAGTGCGCCAGGACCCCGACCATCCTCTGTTACCAAGAGTTCAATGTACATAAAGAGGTGACGTTACTGGTAACACCAATCTTAAATGCCTTAATGGCCTTAAAGACTACGGAGTGGACGCTTGCCCATTGCTGTTCTGGATGACTCCTGATCTTCTAACAAGTCGACTAGATTCTTGCATGGTCGAATGATCGAGTGGTCGAGTGACATTTCTGAGTGACTGGTAGGTCGAGTGGATTGCACTCAACACCTTTGTTGGGCCCTCCCCGTTGTCTCTTGAGCTTCTTTGCTTCTAAGACAGTGACCTTGGATAGGACGTATAGGTCAGGCCTAATACCCTACCCTAGGTCTATGTCCTCATCATTAGCCCCCTAATGGATTGAGGTCCGAGTGAAAAGAAGGTTGAAGTTGATCTTGCTTTGACTCTTGTGTTTCTCAACTATTCATCTCTGAACAGAGGCCAGTGTTAGAACTTCAGCTTCGTTTCATTCGCCTTGATCGATTCAGAAATTGCCGATTGGTTTTATAACGTCACCCGTCGAGTGTTGTCTTTGACGCGAAATCTTTGGCGTGATAGGTTGCGACGGATCCCGGATTTCACGGGATTCGAAATTTCGGGGGAAGCGCGCCGGACGGAGTGCGCTGTGGCAAGCGGAGTGGATAAACATGAACGTTTCGATTTCCGCGCCACCTTTTCGCCACGTATCCCGCGTGCGACTGTTGAGGGATTTGACAGGATCACCCGGGCCCACGCGTCAGCCACTCGGAAGTGGGCCTTTAAAAGCGGCGAGGCCGAGGCGTCTGCACTGTGCGCGCTCATTCTCCTTCTTCCTCCTCTTGCTCCTCCACCGCATCCGGCTTCTCCACTCTCAACGCCGCTGTTCCGCCGCCATGGGGAAGGAAAAGACGGCGGCGTTGGAATGCGCGAAGAAGGCGACGGGGGCGGCGAAGGGCAAGAAGACACATCGGGGATCTTCGTCGCGCTCGGGGTTGCCGCCAGGTTGGATCTAGGGTGATTGGATCCGATCTTCGATTCGGTAGGAAGATTTGGATGAGCTGAACGAGTCAGGGCTGATCGTCCATAAAGCTGCCCAGTTGCCGGAGGGGGAGACGGAGCCGCAGCCACGGCCGGGTGAGTGCGTTCTGCTCGCTACCCATGTCGACCGTGGTTTCTCGCTTCCTCCGCATCCTTTTTTCTAGGGTTTCTTGAATTTCTTCAGGGCCCAACTCCATCACTTTACTCCCAACACCATCACATATCTTGCTACGTTCGTGTCCATGTGCGAGAATTTCTTGTGGTGTTGACCGCACTGGGGTCTTTTCAAGCACATTTCACCATCCGGTCCCAGACAGTGAAGAAAGCAAATTCGAATGACGAGAAAACCCACGTTATCCAGATGTGTGGGGGTTTGGGTATCCAGAAGAGGAAGAGGAGTTCTTTCCCTTCGATGACTCTTCCTGAGTCGGTCAGAGGCTAGTAGTCGACCTGGTTCTACTACCAGGATATCGCGACTCCAGGCCAGTCGACTGGATTTCCTCCTTTTTCTTTCGATCGTGTTTAGACTCCCTCTTCGTTGAAAGTGACCGCTGCGGAGAAGGCGGAGACAGGCATGCTGGTCGAGAGGGTGGTCCAGCTGATCAACCAAGGCGTCACCGGCATGGATTTGTTGGAGGTGTTCCTCAGTCGGCGCATTCAACTGCTCCAGGCCCGTGACCACTCCATGTGGATGTACTCCGGAGCCGACGACACCGCTCGGGTTCATCTAGAGGAGGTGCCGGCCAAAAAAGTGGCCCAATGGCTGAGGAGCATCACCTGAAACAAGGACAACCCCAGGGGCGCCAGGAGAGTCGACCCTTTCAGCAACAACAACCAGCCGGACAAGGTTCGGCCGCTATAACCGATTGCATTCGGATGCGTTTTCCGACTATTTGTTAATCCGACTGATTTCCACTTGACTTCTTGTCTTGTAGATTTACACAGAGATGTACTCAATGCCCAATGGTGAACAAGCTCTGGAGCAGGACCATGAGGACGAGGACAACACGGAGGAGAGTGGTGAATGGGAGTCACCAGACGACGACGATGAAGATGAGAGCGACGAGTCAGACGACCAGGAGGTAGTCGACTCACCGCCTTGTTCAGAACGTCGATCCAAGCAGCACCATGATCCCACGGGCGGGCGCGGTAAGGCTGTGGCCTCGAGCACTCCATCTCAAAAGCGCACTCGGTCTTCGACCCCAGAGCTGGCTAAGAAAGTCACCAAGCAACCCAAGATCAATCCCTCGAAGGTCCGGAAGACCTTGCCTAAGATCAAAATGGATGTTCCTGTTGCTTCTGGGTAAATGCTCTTCCCGTGTTTTCTTGCTCCGGCTGATTCTCCTATCTTGACCGAGTGGATGATGAACTTTTCCAGCCCGGCCTCTACCACGACTGATATGGATATCGACAAGGTCCCAAACGACGAGGAAACCGATGATGCAGCTACCTCCAAAGCTAGTAAGTCTGCCCGACTCGAATTTATTCGGTCGACTGGATTGTTCGTCAGTTGTCTCTCTGATTTTTTCTGTTTGCTGCAGCTCCACGAGATGTTGTTGTGCTTTCGGACAATGAAGAAGAAGTGCCCCTGAAGGAAAGGAGGAGGAGGGACAAAGGACTGAGCGGGAAAGCGCCCGAGGTTCAGGTTCCTCAGTCGACACTGATGTCCGGAATGGCGGTCGAGCGATTTACAGATCTGACTCGCACCAACGTCACTTTCACTATCCCGCTGTCGACTGACTGTCCATCAGGGTCAGCTGCTCAGACCCCTGCTGCTCCAATACAACTCCACGCATCAGACCCAACAGCCGCTTCGACTGCCCTGCCATCATCGCTTTTCACTGCGTACCAGACTCCAGACGATCCACCAAGTGCCGCCAAGGAAGCTCTTCTTCAGTTGAATCTTGTGATGGGGCAAATGAAAGTGGTGCACGAGGCCAGTCAGGTGGCCTTCAACGCCGGCGCTGCTCTGCAAACCAATGTCCAGGTTAGTTGATTTCCGGCTGATCTTATTTCCCATCCGATCACTCACTGGGGTTTGTCTGCCTTAAAGTTGTATAGGTCTTCCACTTGAGTCGACTTGAATTGAGTCGATTGAATTTTTGAGCTAGTGGGGGCACGCTAAGTGCACCCACTGGGTGTAGTCTCCGAGACTGTGGTCTGTGAAGCTGAATTTTCTCACGCAGCCTGGGCAGACCATGCCGAGTGTAAATCTGGACCAGTGGGGGGCACGCTAAGTGCACCCACTGGGTGTAGTCCCCGAGACCGTGGTGGACTGCGGGCAGTCGACCATGGTCTGAGAACAACTTTCTTCGCCTCTTTTTTTTGACTCGAGTTGGGCAGACCATGCCGAGTGTTGAATCAAACCAGTGGGGGCACGCTAAGTGCACCACTGGGGTGTAGTCCCCGAGACTACCGTTGAATGTTTAATTCGGCGGTAGTCTTAGAGTAACTTTCATTGTGATGCTCTTTTGTTTCTGTCGACTGATATGTCTTATATATTGACTGCAGAAATCTTGTGATCTTGGGGCTCAACTTTCTACACCAAACAAGCAGCAAATCAGCCTCAACCTTGATCTGGAACTGGCCAGGAAGAATCTCAAGACTGCTCGTGACGAAGTAGCTGCCATGGGAGGTAACCAATCATCAACTGTCCATCTTACGACTGTCACTTTTCCTTTCCATTTTTGAACCGAGTGCATGCAATAGAAGAAGTCGATGTGTTGAGTGGAAAGATGGATGGACTTATGAAATTATTTGCTACTAAGAGTGTTTCTTCTGATCCTAATGATATGCCTTTGTCCACTTTGATTGAGAATAACAATGAATCTATGGATGTGAATTTTATTGGTAGGAATAATTTTGGTAACAACGCTTATAGAGGGAATTTTAATCCTAGGCCATATCCTAGTAATCCTTCTAATAATTATGGGAATGCCTACAACAACTCTTATGGAAATTATAATAAGATGCCCTCTGAATTAGAGAATAGTGTTAAAGAATTTATGAATTCACAAAAGAATTTTTAATGCTTTGCTTGAAGAGAAATTGCTTAAAGTTGATGATTTGGCTAGGAACGTTGATAGAATTTCTCTTGAGGTTGATTCTTTAAAGCTTAGATCTATTCCTCCTAAGCACGATATCAATGAGTCTCTCAAAGCCATGAGAATTTCCATTGATGAGTGCAAGGAAAGAACCGCTAGGATGCATGCTTCCAAAGATGCCTTTATTAAAGCGTGTTCTTCCAATTCCTATGAAAATCAAGATAAAGATCTAAAAGTTATTGATGTGTCCCCTATTAAATCTTTGTTTTGCAATATGAATCTTGATGAAACTGAATATGATCTTCCTTTACCTAGAAGGCGTTCTAAAAATTCGGACTATTTAGATCTTAATGATGAAATTGATGAAAGTGGGATTGAAAGAAATAAAAATCTAGATGTTGCTAAACCCACTATATTGAATTTCAGGGAATTTAATTATGAAAGTTGCTCTTTAATTGATTGTATTTCCTTCTTGCAATCCGTGCTAAATTCTCCACATGCTTATAGTCAAAATAAAGCCTTCACCGAACATATTGTTGATGCCTTGATGCAATCTGATGAAAAAAAACTTGAGTTGAAAGTTTCTATCCATAGAAAACTCTAGATGAGTGGGAACCAACTATTAAAATTAAAATTAAATATCATGAGTTTTATGCTTTGTGTGATTTGGGTGCTAGTGTCTCTACTATTCCCAAGACTTTGTGTGATTTACTAGATTTCCGGAATTTTGATGATTGC
>NW_024111084.1:0-10344 GCF_003073215.2 Triticum urartu
CGCCCCGGCGGCACCTACCGCTCCGTCGTCAACTACTGATAAACTAGGCGTGGGTTGGGTTGCACGCAAGCAAGCACGCCGCGCGCTCGCCCGTATGCAGAGGCGTGGCGCCATCCCGATTTATGCTTGGAGCCATGGGCGTGGGATATGTGTGTAACCTGACCGCCATTAATAAGGCGTGAGTCGCAAGTGTGTGTCTGTGCGCGCCATTGTTGTGTGTGAAGCTTGTGTTATCTGTCCGTTTGGTCCATATATATGTGTGAAATAAACTGTATCGGGGCGGAGGTGGCCGGGAAGAGTTTCTACTTCTGGCCCCTCGCTCTTCTTGTTGCAGTCATTTCATTTGCTTTTCGAAGTACTGGAGTGTGACGGCATTTCATTCACTTTGGTCCTTTTGTCTAGTCTCACTGAAGGCGCCAGCCTAGCTAGCTATTAATATGCACAATAGCTACATGTCAATCGATTGAGTTTCTAAGTTGGATCAGTCGATTTTGGTTGAAGGGAAAACAATCGGAGGGGAGGAAGAAACTCACGGAGGGGAGGGAGAAGCTCACTGGGCAGGCTACCCCATCATCTATCTTAGGATGGGAGGTGGGGGCGGCAGCACGGCGGCGACGGGGGTGGCAGCACAGCGGCGGCGCAAGTTCGCTCGGGGAAAATTACGTCAGCACCGGGGCTAAAGGGATGGCCGGGGGCGAAGGTAGTATGTTGGTCGAAGGGGGTTCCAGGGAGGGCGGGGCGGTGAGGCTGCGTGGGAGCGCCGACGGCCGCGGGCAGTGGTAGCCGGCGGTTTGGCCGGTGGTCAGTGGCGGTGGTTGGAAGAATTTGCGTCAGGAGATGGAAAATAATTCGGCAGCTGTTAGATCACAAAAAAAGGGTGGAGAATGATCGACTGACCCAATTTGAGATTGGGTTTGTCTAGGACACATCTAGATGTGCCCTAGTTATTACACATCTAAGTGGCTCAATCAAACTAGAAAGGAAAAGAAAAAAGAGGAAAGAAAATGTTTACACAAATCTCCGTGTAAAATCAAGGACATGGGACTTAGATGTGCAATACTTAGGGCATATCTAGATGTGCTTTAGCAAAACTGTTTGAGATTTCAATCGACTGGCGCATAGCCAGTCCCATTAATACGGACTTAGTTAAGTTGCTCGAAAAACAAATGTGTACAAGAGTATAAGAGATATACAAATCTTTGTCGTATTCACACATGTTTGCATGCGCGCAAGAATGCTTGAGAGTTTTAACCAGTAACAATATACACAAAAAATATTAGTAACTAGATTTATCACATGAATAGTACATTCTTGTTGCATTAATTTGAGTTAGCTAAGTGTTTTTTTTATTTCTTGAGTTGCGTTAATTTGAGTCCAAACCATAAACTTTCAATTAACATGTGGCAATCATGTCTGTTGAAAAAGACATATGTATCATTTCCCTCTTGTGACCCCAAAAAAATTGCTCCACCAAGTTGAAGGCCCAGAGGCAGGATCGAGTTTGGCTCATGTGCCCCCCGTGGATGGAAAAGGAAGAAATTTTTGGCACCCCTAAGGATTTTTTTTTTGAAAAGGAGGTTAAACCCCTAAGGATTTATATGTTTCTTTTTTGTATAATATGTGTTTGTAAATGACTTGTGATACTTGATACCTTTCCACATTTTTTTGGGTCCGTACCTATTGGCAAGGTTGATACGTTGACGTGGAGGACACTTCCGGTTGATACATGACCTCATTTTTTTTGTTGAGGGGCGTGACCTCTATTGTTGTATCATCTACTTTGTTTTAGAAAATATATCAAAACCTTTATTACACATACTCCCTCCGCCTAGGTATATAAGTCAACTTACGAAACCAAATACTAATCTCAAAACACTTAGGCGCGTGCATTCATTCCCACCTCGTTTTTGTTTCTTGGCATATCAACCAATAAGAGATGTGTGGTGTGCATGCTTTCAATGACTTGAGACTATCAAACACGACATGTAGTGGTTAGTTCATTGCATGTTATGTTATTAATTAGCAAATAAACATAAAATTCTCTTGTTTTCCCCTCCATCTTGATTGCGGTGCACAACCTAAGATGACTTAGGCTGGTTGTAATGACAGTATCATAGGTAGTATCATGCATGCCAACTAGGCAAATTTGATGAGGTGGCATAGAATTAAATGAAGAAATATAGGGTTGAGTATCATATCATGATACCGTATCATATTAAATGATGTGCTACTATGTGTCCTGTATGGCAATAAATGAAGTTAGCTATGATACTATGCACTACGGATGAAGTATCATACACTAATATTATATGCATGATACTAGTATATGATACTCATCATTACGATCAGCCTCAACCTACTCCACAATTAGTAACATTGCCAAGATAAGCTTGGTGTGTTCACAAAAACCTCTACTTATCTCCTCTTTTTCTTGTCCGGGTCGCGACGCCTCGCTAGAGCCTAGCGCACCCACGAACATGTGGCAACAAAAGCACCATCCCTTCTGTCCGGGTACGCGCGTTGTGTAACCAGCTCTTGCGTTATCTCCAACTTTGCTAGCGTAGGTATTGATCAAGTCACCGGAGATGATTCAAGCAACGCTCTGTGATCGGCAAGCCTTGGCACGTAGCAGCGCTTTTCCACCATGTATATATGGCAAGCCTTGTGACATACTAGTAGCACTTTTCCACCACGTATATACCAAGTGCCTTTTGTTGTTCTCACGGAAACGCCCGACCTTTTCTCGGTGTAAGGGAAACGTCCAGCTTTTTTCGTAAGTCCAGCCGTGTGGAGTATAAGCAATGTGAGCAATGTTCAAAAGAAGCCGTTGCCTTATGGATGAAGCTTGTACTAGCTGCTAAGATTCCCATGCCCGTTGCTGCCTTTGTCGTCTCCAGGCTGTGAGATCGTGTCACTAGGTCCATCTTAAGCAAATCTTGTGTCAATGCCGTGTACGTGGTGTGTCCACCAAGCTGTGTATACCCGATTTGATCATGGTCGCCTCAAGATAATATGATCCCACTCTATCGTAAGCCTTTGCTATATCCAATTCTAGCGCGCAATAGTATTTTTTCTTATTTTGCCTCTTCATGAATGGCAAGCCACCGTATGCTATGATTAAGTTGTCGATAGTGTGCATTTTCTAAATAAACATTAATGCTACATCAACAGACATTTACAAGGGTTTTGCGGGGTGGTCATTACAACTACTCCATGTAAAATGCATATAACCCTAAAAAAATGTAACATGCACGTGAGTTTAGCATTTTTGCGAAATAAATGTTAACAACTATTCAAAAGTCTCAGCCCCCTCCAATTTCATATATAGAAAACATGGTCTTTTACAAAGCTAACAACACATAAACAGAGAGATGACATGTTTGAGCCAATAACCAGCCAACATTAATCTAAGTACGACACCAACAAAAGGCACGCATAGTAAACGATAAAATACAGCTTGGCCAGCTACAACACCAGCATCAACACCAAAAGAAAACAATTTACACAATTTATTGTTGGAATTTTGCGGATTTAGCCCATCTATTCTATCCAATAATTTTTTAGGAAAATCCCAGAGGCTCGCGTGGTTCATTCATGCATGACAAAGGGTGTGAAAATTTTATTCTCGCCTTATTAGTGAAGGGTGTGGTAGAACAACATATAAGGTGAGTTATTTCACACGCCACTAAAATTTTGAAAAGATGGCACATACACGCGCACTCTTCCTCCACCGCCCACCTTGCCTCCCACGCGCATCGTGTTTCGTGACCGAGTAGCGTTAGGACTTATGTCGCGTGTGCGCAACCTTCTTTTATGCAAAAAAAGAAGCCAAAACGTCTTTGCACTTGTGGAAGACGAAACTGAACGGCTGTGACTATTCCCTTCGTCTTTCCCTTAGTGTTCCATTTTCGCTTCCACTTTCTAGAGTTTCGTAGACACTCATCTTTCCTACTTATAAAGATTGGAGTTGATGGTGAGTGCGCATATGGGTCCAATATTCTTTCTAAATAAACAAATACATGCACCCCCACATGTGAAACTAGCAACCTTCCAAGTGACATATATTTTATTGGGTGTCCCCAAAGGGACTCCAAGAGACATATAAATAAATATAATTTACTCACATATGAGATTTATCATAAATAAACACATACACTACTTTCGTATGACACTTATAAAAGACATAAATAACAAAGACAAAAAGGCGACTTCAACCAAAAATTGATCTCAATTTTAGTTCTTTCCCCAAACTAATATGTTCATTTAAAATTCTCTGACAACATTGATAAAGGACACTAACGTTATTTCACTACCTCCAAGCCTCTGGTTCCGTAGCAATGTACGAGCATCGTGCTAGTTAATGCAAAAAAAACCATTTAAGTTCTTTAGTATGCACTAAGGTCATATGTGCAAGAAACAACTACATACTCATTCATTAGATATGCGACGTGCATGCCTCAGAAAACTAAATAGGTAAACGCGCATCCCTTTTTGCAGGTGTTCTTAGGTAAACAGGGGGATGGCCTTGTCTCGCTAAATAGTGAGCCGAAAGAACCCATCGCATCAGGCACTCCCATATATGAGCCAATCCATCGCGGGAGGCAGGGCTGGCCCCTAGCACATGTTTTCCTTTTTATGTTGCTTTAGTACTTTTATTTATATTTTTGAAATTGATACACATTTTTTTAATATTTAGAAACGATAATTACCTATTAAAAATATTCATGCAGTGTAAAAAAATACTCAAACAAAAATATACCTAATTTTTTAAAAATGTTTATATAATGTAAAAAAAATTCGTGTAGTATAGAAAAATGTTAAGTACCACTCTAAAAAATGCACGTGATATTTTAAATAAATGTTTGTGGCTTTCTAAAAAAATTGACATTTTATAAAACAGTTTATACAATGTAAAAAAAAATATTTCAACTAGTTAAAAATATTTCAACTAGTTAAAAATAATTCAACGTGTATCTGAAAATTGTTCAACTTAAAAAAAACTGTTCGGCGTGTATAGCAAATATATACAGAGAGGTGCTAGCCCTTCTCTCAGGGCTAATTCTTTTGGTGGGTTTTTTGGGCTTCTAGAATAAGCTGCTCTTGACCCACCTTATTCTGACAGCCCAACCAATTTTTTTAGAGTCCTACTAGTCAATTCTTAGTTAGTAACCTCGCAAAAAAATCTTAGTTAGTAGGCTTCTAAAAAACTAAATTTAGTTGCGCTTCTAGAATAGCCTAGGTAAGGGGTAGCTTATTTCAGCATATTATAGAAGATAGCAAAAGAACTGGCATTTAGACATGTATTTTAAAAAAAGGAAACCTACAAAACTAGTAAAGAGAAGTAGAAAAAAAAACAGAAAACCTGTGAAGGAACGAACAAAAACAGAAAAAAAAAACAAAGAGTAAAAAAGAAAAACACGCAGGCCAGAGGTTCTACAGTACTGGGCTGACCCGCTTCTTCGCGTCCAGAGGCGAGAGCGACTTATGTCTCGCATAGTGCGAGAAACAGCCCTGGCGGTAAACGGGGAGTTTTTCTTTAGAGCCGCGCCTAGCCCAGTTAAATCAAAACCATTCAGCCTTTCAGGCCTACCAAATCCAGCCCAAAACAAGAAAGCACTGTCCATCCAACATCCGAAGGCACATTATAGACTCATTTTCATCTTTTTGACCTATCAAAGACATTTCTCCACTCTATTCCACAAAATTTCAACTTGATCATATGTCATTCACCAATCAACTTTGATTACATGTCATGCACCAATCAACTGTTTTTCCTACAATGAGCGTATCTCATGAAAGACATAAATGAAGGTGGAAGAGAAGACTCAGAACATGTTGACCAAGCTTACATTTGAAAAAGATTATTTTCCCTGAATGTTTGACAAAGGTGAGTTGTGTGATTAAGGTTGTGTGCCCATCCGATAATGTAAAACCATATACCATGTTTACTATGCTAACTCACGCCCGTTTACATGTTTGGGGCAGTAATGGATAATAAGTTGTACCACACAGGGCAAACATACCATGTTCAAAAAACGGTGGCGTGACTAGTCAAGATCATTTCTCTTATCATTTCGGGGTATCAAGATCATACCCTATTCAGAAAACGGTGACGTGACATACATTTGCCAAGATCATTTATCTTATCACTTCGGGATGTCAGGTATACTATCGGCATTCAAGAAAGCAATGTTTCTTGCTTTTTTTGTAAGAGTAAAATACGTATAGTCTAGAGAAGGAGAGATAAAACCGCTTCCATGTGTCCGGTTTTTACAGAAATAGTGATTATAGTTAAAACTTACCTGGTTTTGAGACTTGAAGGATTAAATGTCTCTCAATTTTTTTCAAGAGGCCAAGTGTATACTTTTGGTGAACTTGATGATCAAAAACATAATTTTCTCTTAAAAACAATGTTCACAGTCTATTCGAAAAAAAAATGTAAAACCATGTATTTGAAATAAAATTGTACATCGTTTATTTAAAAAATGTTCAACATGTATCAAAATAAGGTTCCACGTGTATACTAAAAATGTACAATGTGTATTGAAAAAGCAGACCCGTGTTGAAAAAACGATAATGAATAAACTAAATAGAGCCAAAGAAAACTGGTGAAGAAACACAGAAATAACAAAAAAAAAAGAAAAGCGATGAAAAAACCGAAGGAAATAGAAAAATGGAAGAAAACCAGCGAAAAAACCGTTACAAGCGGCACAAAGAAACAAAAGAAAGAAAGAAAAATCAGGCGGAAGCAGCTCGGGCGACTAACCTATAGCCATGACGGTAAACAGGGGGAGCTTTTCGGTGGTTCCTACATGATGCCCATTAGTGTCAAATCGTCGCAGCTTCGCTTAAATGAAGGGAAGCGAGGGACCGACATGAGCTGACCCAGTTGCAGCGAGGAAATGGTTTTGAACCTTCTAGAAGGTTCCCTGAACCGGTATTTTTCTGTTTTGTTTTGTTTTACTTGTTTTTCCGGTTTTCTTTATTACTTCTGTTTTCCGTTTTATCTTTCCTTTTTTCTTCTTATTTCTTCCTTTTCTTTCCATTTCTACATTTTCTGTTTTTTATTTTTCTTCTGTTTTCATAAATACAAAATTTCCAAAAAATATTCAGAATTTTCAAAATTCATTTGACTTTTCAGAAAATGTTTGAAATTCCAGTTTCTTTTCACGTTTCAAAAAAAGTTCGAAATTCCCTTTTTGTTCACCGTATTGAAGAAAAATGTTCATCGTCTAGTGAAAAAATGTTCGATTCCTATAAAAGAAGTTCAACGTGCATTTGAAAAAAAGTTCATCATATATTTAAAAAATGTTCAGTGTGTATTTGAATAATGTACACGGTATACTACGAGAAATGTTCAGTGAGTATTCTAAATTCATTTTTTTAAACTGTTCACAGTTCAGAAAACTTGTTCAGATTTTCGAAATTTGTTCACAATTTTAGAAATGAATATTCAATTTTTTATGGTTTCCAAACATTTGTCGCATTTTAAAGAAATTTTGTTCACATTTTTTCCAAGAAATGTTCAAAAAGTTGAGAAACCCCGGATCAAAAGAAATTTTGTTCACATTTAGTAGGTACTTTTAAATGTAGTGCTGCATATCATCCGTACTCAGTCCCTAGCTCAGCTGGCTAGCATGGCGAGGTTGGGAGTTCGAGTCCCATCGCATGCGCTTTTCTTTTTTTCGATTCGCTTTGTGCCTGCGAAATTGGCCGGCCCATTTGCGCGCCACATTTAGCGAAAGCTGCTCATTTTGACGCTCACGAGCGTCGAGCAGGAGCTTCGGAGCTTTTCTTTTAGAGCCGTGGGTTGCCTAGTGTTCTTTCTTTTTTCTGAAAAAATCTAGCCCAGTTAAATCTACTCTCCCTGATAAACCCATCCAGCCTTTCGGGCCAACCAGAGCCAGCCCAAAACAAGAAAACACTCTCCGCATGTGTTCATTTTTTTTAGGCTAACACACGCTTACTCTTTATTGCTGAATAAAGCACATTATGGACCCATTTCGATCGTAGGCATTTCTCCACTCTAAGAATTTCAACTTGATCACATATCCTTCACTAATTTCCCTAAAAAAGAACATGCCATTCACTAATCATCCCCTCTTAGAATGAGGATATCGCTTGAAATACGCCAATGCAGGAGGGAGGGAAGACTCAGAAGATATTGCCCAAGCGTACATTTGGAAAAGATTCCTTTTTTCTAGATGTTTGACGAAGGTGTGTTGTGAGATTAAGGTTATGTATCCATCCGATAATTAAAACCCAATACCATATTTTCCATGCAAAACTCACTCCCATTTACATGTTTTGGTCAGTAATGTATAAGTTGTACCACATATGGCAAACATACCCTATTCAGAAAATGGTGACGTGACTAGTCAAGATAATTTCTCTTCTCATTTCGGGCTGTCAAGATCATACCCTGTTCAGAAAAACGGGGACGTGACATATCTTTGCCAATATCATTTCAGAAAAACGGGGTGTCAAGTATACTATCGGCATTCAAGAAAGCAAATGTTCTTGATTTCTCGCATAAAGAAAAAGGAAATATGTATAGTCTAAACGTTTTGCCTCTAAAAAGCAGAAGCACTTAAATTTTTGACAAGTTCCTGCCAAAGAAGAAAAACAACTGGGGCAAGTACAATCTACGTACTTCTGTTCGGAATCTACTCCAAGATAAGTAGTTCATATAGGGCTGGAAAAAAAGCTCGAAGCTCGTGAGCTAAACGAGTAGCTCGTGATTCGGCTCGAATCGACTCGAACTCGAAAAATAATGAGTCGAGCCGAGCTTTAGTTTAAGATCGTTTATAGACCAAGTTAAACAAGCCAATCTCACGAATACTCGTGTAACTCGTTATGCTTGGTACAAAAGATCAGCCACTTCCAATATAAAAAAAATCAGCCACTCAGCACCCTATGTCCCAGGAGCACAACACAAGGCCTAACTGTTGAAGGCCCAACCGCCTAGGAGACTCATGCATTACAAGAAAATTACTATTGTTTAGTGATATATATATATGTTTAATATATACATAATAATTTTTATAATGTTTGAGGATTTTATGTTCATATCTTTAACGAGCTTAACAAGCTAAACGAGTCAGCTCGTGAGTTATACGAGTCAAGCCAATCTTAAATTTAAGCTCGTTAATAATAATGAGTCGAGTCGAGCTAGCTCGTTAACAAAACGAGCTCTAGCGAGTCGAGCCGAACTGGCTCGACTCGGCTCGAATTCCAGCCCTAAGTTCATAGCTGTGCGTCCACTCCTTCGGTACTTTCCTACCCAGTTCCAATCTCCACGATTATTAATAATTAATCAAACCACCAACGAGAATATGAACGCAGAAGCTGGAGTATATACTAGTGTCAAGTTGCAGGTTCAACACTCAATAATTTCTCCCAACGAATTACACGCGGGGCGAAACCGTCGGCGGAGCAAACCCATGCATACGCACGCACACATGCGTAGTGGTAGTATACTACTACGTTCTTCACCGGCGAAAACAGGCAGCGTGCGTGGTGAAGTGAAGACTCCACCCACGGTCAGGATGGTGAAGTGAAGACTCCACCCACGGTCCACACTGAAATAGCCACCCCTTGATCGCGAAGAGTCTGTAATTTCGCAGTGTCCGTCCCGAATCAGTGTGGAGCAGTGGCGCAGGCCGCACAGCGCTCCTCCGGTTGCCGTTGCAACCGAATGCAGGTCTTGCCCCAACGAATTCCTCCCACCTGTCCCCCTTGTTTATCACTCGCCTCACATGGGGCACCACAATGGCAGGGCCAGGGGCCGAAACCGAAAGGCAGCGACAGTTACGGTCGGCCCCATCTGGAAGCTGACTCACCGCCCCCTACAGCCCTAGCTTTGCAACCGCCGGCGACGGCCCACGTGCATGTACCGACTCGCCGTCGCCGACACTCTGAAGCGCGAGCAGGACACGGTGCACGCTCCGGCATGTGGAGCTTGGAGATTTCGGCACGGATCACTGGTGCCATGCGTGTACACTGACCGCGCCATATGCCCGGAATACGATGCGCAAATCGCTCCGACATGCTGCCGCTCGTCGAGAGCACGGTTGCCCTGTGGGATCGCGACGCTGTCAATACGGCTCTATACATCTATAGTATTATAGTTGTGTATAGTCTAGTACGTGCGAAAACTGAGGAACTCGACGGGGACGGATGGATTGGAAGCATAGAGTAGACGATGTGCCAATCAGCACGCACGGCCGCCATGTGCGAGCTCCTCTCAGGTTCGCATATCGCATCCGCGCGCGGGAATCCCACCACATGCGCCGTGGGGGCGGGCGAGGAACGGCCGGCCGGCACAGTGGCGGGCGGGGCCAT
>NW_024111085.1:0-12313 GCF_003073215.2 Triticum urartu
GCAGCTGCAGTTCAAATTTGACCCGCTTCCTACTGAATCGGCGGGAATTTGTCTTTTTCATCAGAGGCGGTTAAAACTTTTGACGCCCAACCATTTTGTCAATTGTGCATTAAATATGGCCTAGTATTTTAGAAAAATGATTTGGTCCAATTTTGCAACAATTATGATGTGGCCATAACATTGTTCATTTGGCTTGAAAGCCCTGAATCTTCATGCATGATAGTTCATTTCTGAGAACACTTTTTTAAAATAATTGCCGTATTACAAGTTTATTATTTTTCCTGGAAACTTGGTCACATATAATGACACAATGCGAAGGTTTTCCAATTTTTTTATTTTATTTTTCATGCCCGTTTCAAAATGCGGTCAAAACGGCGGGCTTGGCCGTTCCTAGCTAGTGGTTGAATCTTGGAAAACTTTTGATATTTCTCTAATTAAATAGATACTTTTCTACCTAGAAATGATTTTTGGAAAAAATAAAGAGCAAACTATGAGGTCGTCACAGTTCAAATTTGACCCGCTTCCACCTGAATCAGCAGAAATTTGTCTTTTTCACCAGAGGTGGATAAAAACTTTTGAAACCCAACCATTTGGTCAATTGTGCATTAAATATGGCATAGTATTTTAGAAAATTTATTTGGTGCAATTTTGCAATAAATATATTGTAGGTCCTTCACAAAATAAACTCATTTCGGGCACTCGAAAAATGGAAAATTGATTTTTCGTCCAAAGAAAATGAAAACTCCCTTAGGCAACATTGTTTTCCATTCCAATATGCACCCTTGTGAACAATATGAGATCATTTGAACAAACTATGCCATGAATGTGGCCATAAGATTGATCATTTGGCTTGAAAGCCATGAATCTTCAGAGATGATAGCTCATTTATGAGAACACTTTTTTAAAATAATTGTTGTATTACAAGTTTGTTATTTTTCCTGGGAACTTGGCCACATATAATGACACAATGCGAAGGTTTCCCAATTTTTAGATTTTTTTTTGAATTTTTTATGCCCGTTTGAAAAAGCGGTCAAAACGGCGGGAATGACCGTTCCTATCTAGTGGTTGAATCTTGAATTTTTTGGTGTTTCTTTGATTAAATAGATACTTATGTACCTAGAAATGATTTTTGGAAAAAATAAATAGCAAACTATGAGGCAGCTGTAGTTCAAAATTGACCCGTTTCCAATTGAATCTGTAGAAATTTGTCTTTTTCACGAGAGGTGGGTCAAAACTTTTTACACCCAATCATTTGGTCAACTGTGCATTAAATATGGCCTAGTATTTTAGAAAATTGATTTGGTACAATTTTGCAACAATTATTTGGTAGGTCCTTCACAAAAAAGCTCATTTTGGGTGCTCGAAAAATGGAAAATGATTTTTTCGTCCAAAGAAAATGAAAAATTCCTTAGGCAACATTGTCTGCCATTCCAACATGCACCCTTGTGCACAATATGAGATCATTTGAACAAACTATGCTATGAATGTGGCCTTAAGATTGATCATTTAACTTGAAAGTCGTTGATCTTCACACATGATAGCTTGTTTCTGAGAACACTTTTTAAAAATAATTATCATATTATAAGTTTATTATTTTTCCTGGTAACTTTGCCACATATAATGACACTATGCGAAGGTTTTCTAATTTTTTGATTTTTTTTAATTTTTCATGCCCGTTTCAAAATGCGGTCAAAACGGCGGGCATGACCGTTCCTAGCTAGTGGTTGAATCTTGGAAAACTTTTGATGTTTCTCTGATTAACTAGATACTTATGTACCTAGAAATGATTTTTGTAAAACATAAATAGCAAAGTATGAGGCATCTACAGTTCAAATTTGACCTGCTTCCTACTAAATCAGCGGAAATTGTCTTTTTCACCAGAGGTGGATCAAAACTTTTGACACCCAACCATTTGGTCAATTGTGTGTTAAATATGTTCTAGTATTTTAGAAAATTTATTTGGTCCAATTTTGCAACAAATATATGGTAGGTCCTTCACAAAAAAACTAATTTCGGGCACTCAAAAAATGGAAAATCTATTTTACGTGAAAAGAAAATGAAAACTTCCTTAGGCAACATTGTTTTCCATTTCAAGATGCATCCTTGTGCACAATATTAGATCATTTAAATAAACTAAGCCATGAATGTGGCCATAATATTGATCAATTTGCTTGAAAGCCATGCATCTTCACACATGATAGCTCATTTATGAGAATACTTTTTTTAAAATAATTACCGTATTACAAGTTTATTATTTTTCCTAGAAACTTGGTCACATATAATGACACAATGCGAAGGTTTTCCAATTTTTTTATTTTTTTAATTTTCCATGCCCGTTTCAAAATGCGGTCAAAACGGCGGGCTTGACCGTTCCTAGCTGGTGGTTGAATATTGGAAAACTTTTGATATTTTTGTGATTAAATAGATACTTATGTACCTAGAAATAATTTTTGGAAAAAATAAAGAACAAACTATAAGGAAGCCGCAGTTCAAATTTGACCCGTTTCCTAGTGAATTGACGAAAATCCCACCTAGTATGAAAGAACTCTAGTTATTCGAGGGAACCGTACTTAAACGTTGTCATAAAAAGAGAAGGGAACTTACCGCCGGGCGTCGTGGTGTTGCGTTGGAGCTCCCCGACGCTGCAATGGAGCTTCGTCGGACACCGTGGTGCCACGTTGGAGCTCTTGGCGCGCTGTTGAGAGCCGCAATGGAGCTTCGTGGGGATGTCATCGGTGCTGCGTTGAAGTTTTTTCATGCTCGGTGCTGTCGTGACACATTGATGTGATCAAACGATCACCAATGCGTAGATCAAGCGGCTAGCTAGGCGGATGATTTCTAGACAAAATCATCTGACTGACTCATAACAGCCACCTATTGTTAATCGATTGCGACCAATTTAGATGGTCATAACGTTATCAAATCCTGTACTTTGTTCTGATTGGTCTACGAGCATGTCACGTGGATCAAGCATTAGAGACCGTCGGATACTCTGAGATCCAACGACCCACACCCTCTCACCCTGTCACCCACCCACCGGGAGCTCCTCTCTCCCCCGCACACCACTCCTTGTCCCCTCCTCTCTCTCCTCACGGGCAAACCCTAGCGCTCATCGATCCAGACTCCTCCCCTCCCCCGCCGCCACCCACCTCCACTCCAACTTGCCACCGTAGAACAAGGAGATCACGGCCAAGATCTTCGGGACGCGGTGGTCGTCGTCGCGGACCGCTCCTCCGCCGACCCGCGCAAGTTCCCCGGTGCTAAGATACCTTGAGGAGTTCGCGCGGCGGTTCGACCCTGTCAGGCTGGTCCGGTTCGGGACAGAGGTGGTGAGCGTCCGCCGCAGCAGGGACGACGACGCGAGCTGGAGGGTGAGGCTCGCCTGTGCTGGCAGCGAGCTGGAGGAGGAGTCTTGATGTCGTGGTCGTCTGCAGTGGGCACTTCACCGAGCCGTGCGTGGCCGCCATCCCAGGTAATTACTCGGTCCGATCTATCCCCACTGATGGCTAGCACTAGCAGTAGGCAGTTAGCCAGTAGCTACTTTCGATCGATTCGATTCTTTTTGGCATCTTGCAAGGGAGGCTGGATGGGTTGTTAGTAGCAAGGATCCACAGCAGGCAGGGGAAACATTATGATTAGTAGTTGGCCTCATCGATCAGATCTGAGTAGCTGGGCCACACTAAATTGTTTAAGCTCCACACTAAATTGTAGAAACTTGGCTGAAATAGTTTGTATTTTCAATGAAAGTTGGATGAAATGGTTTTGCAATGTTCACAAATGTGCAGTATTTAGGGACTAAATTGGATGAGTGCGGGGATATTTATTCTCCCATTGCAACGCACGAGCATGTTTCCTAGTAATATGTATGTCTTAACAGTTTCCAGCAGTTGTGTTCTTGGTGTATAGTTAGGTGCAATCTTTTGCCCTGAAATCATCACGAAATGCCTTTGCTGGAGCTCACATATGGCCTTGTTTGTCCTGCAAGTTAGTGATCAGCATCAGGAGGAGGAGCTCAAATAGGCCACCACGACGCACCACCGCGGCAGCAGGTAGCACGTCCATCTCCTATAGCAATTTGGACAGGTTTATGGGGTCTGGTACATGCAAAGGGTTGTGGCATTGTCATTTCCGAGCCCTGTAATAGGATTGTACACAACTGAAGTGTTTATCAATTTTGGTAGGTGGGTGGCATCTGGTACATGTAATGGGTTTGCCACCAATATCATTTCTGAGTTTCCGGTTGCCGTGACAACAGCTTCTACCGCATACTTGCCGTTGATGGGAGTCATTTTTGTTGACTCATTTGGATTTCAATGCAACCCATGTCAGTTGATCTATCAAATCCTATTTCCTTTATACTAAATCTTGCAATTCTTGGTTGTGGCTTCTGTTTTTTCCCTTGGTACCCACTCACGGCTGCCTTCTATCTGTGCTTCTCTTCTCAGGATAATGGTATTGTGGCACATGGTGCCGGAGCTGAGCCTGGGCATGAGGAGCAACGGCTACGTGCGGGTCCTCGACCTGCTCGGCCTCAACCTGCAGACCTTCGCCAAGGTTCCCCTCAAGTCCCACATGGTGGCTGAAATCAGGGAGGTAATATTTGTTCATGACCCATCTTTCTACTGAACAATAGGTGATCTTACTAAACACCTAGCCCACCTTGCCTGGTATGCTTGTATCTTCTACATGTTGTTTTCATCTTGATAGCTAGCAGCCTAGCGCCATGAACTTTGATTATGAAATCTCTATATGCTGTAAAATTAATTGGGTCAGTCTCAAATTTGTTGTGAATTGTAAGATGTTTTGAGTAAATGTTTTTTTGCCTTCTCGCGTGTAGGCGGTCAGGCGAGATAGCAAGGAGAGGTTCAGTCTATTGGAGTAGGATGGCGAGCTGCTGATTCGGGTTAACCAGGTGCACACTGTGGCAGTATGATTTCTGCCTGACCCTCCAGACCGTGGAGAAGCGGCCGCTGGAGGGGGACGTGGGCATTCTTTCAGTCTTGTATTTTTAGGAAGCATTTTAAAACGACGGATCATGCAGCCCCCACATAATACTCATGTAGCCCCCACATAATGTTGTCTAACAGATTGCTTTGTTAATATACTGTTCTTCCTTGTGTAATGTTCCTGTTGCCGATAATAGGGCCTGTAGATAGCAAGTTATTTTCCTAGTGGTTAGTTATGCTTATTGTGTATCACATCGAAAGAGAAAATGCACAATGAGCTTGTTTGATCTTTTCTATGCTTATGTATACTTGATCAGGGCATTCCTATTTCCTGTGATCTTTCCTATCATTTGCTAGTGTGATGCTTGAAGATGGAATTTTTTAAAACCCAAACTGGTGTGTGCTGTCATGGCATCTCTAGATTATTGGTTTAGTGTACCATAGATATGTGTGATCATTTTGTCTAACTATCTTCCTTGTGTACATGTTAATTATTATTAGCTTCAAAATCTGATCGATGGCTTCTTGCAATAACAATAAGCATGAGAATTTTTTGGTAGTTTCTATGCCACTTTTCTACTCTGATATTTTCTTGTGTGCTATACCAGAATTTATAATTTCCTGAGCAATGCACATGGACGATATCTGGAGCGGTCAAGAGGATGAGCTGATTTTTGGAAAAAAAAATTGAAGAGGTATCTACTGCCCTTTTGTTTTGGTGCTCATTCTTCTTAAACTGCTGATGCTTGAGGTGGTATTAGTGTTGTTGAACTGATAGCCTTGCTATGAGCTGTTGATGTGAACCTGCAATGCAGGATGTACTGCAGGTGCATGTCCTTGTGGTACTATGAGATTTATTGGCTGTTTGGAGATGTACTGATATTGTGCCATGTATTTTATTATCTATATGATTACACATCAGTTTTACTATCAAAATATGAACTGTAGCAGTCACTATATTGGGTCGCTCTTCGGGTCACTTCTGGATGGTCTTGGTTAGAGTCTTGTTTAGAGTCTGGGTTGGCAAACATGAATAGTTTTACTTATTCTGTCTTCTATGAAAAGCACCTATCGTATGTCTCAGAGACAAACTTGTAAATCATGCTTTCGATAACATCATGCTCTGACACCTTGCTCTTTCCGAGCTTTTCCTGAGATGTGTACGTATGTGTCCTGCATAATAAGTGCTTGTTCATGTTTGGTTTTGTCTAAACTTTGTTTGTATGATTGAGGGCAAATTTACTTGGTTCTTTTCTCTAAACTGTGCTTGGAACATTCGTTTTTATGATCTAAAATTGCCTTCCTGTGATGATGCAGGTGCCCAGTTTGTGCTCGCTACCGAAGGAGCTCCATGTTGAAGAAGATTGAAGACACTTGTAGAGCTACAGGGTTAACACCAGGGCACCGTATCACGTGTAGAGCTTGTAGAGCTTGTATATGTTAGAGCTTATTATGTGTAGAGCTTGTAAAGTATATGTTATTTGTACAATAGGAGCTCTGTACTGAATCTGGCTGATAATATTTGGAGTATTATGTGTGTGTTTTGTTTGTGCCAATTTAAATACTGGTTATTTATTTACTGTTAAATTGAAATATGAAGAATATGAACTTGCTAGCTGGGACCCACGTACCGGAACCTGACATTTGGGACCCATTTGACTAGTGGACCTTTTTTATATTACAAAAAAACTAAAACTTTCTAGCAGAAAAGGCCACGGCCCAAAAATGAGAAGGCTTAATTGTTGGGCTTGGCCCATCCAGCTAGCCAAAATTAATATGAGAAAAAACACTAATAGGCTGAATTAATGGGCTAGGCCCATGTAGAATACCAAATTGGACCGGGCTGAATCTTGTGCCACATCAGCTTGCCACGCTGGATGCCTACGTGGCCTGGGGAGGTTGCTAGTGACCAAAACAAAACAATAGGCATATTTTGGTCGTAAACGTCTACGACCTTCTTAATTTCAGTTTACGACCGCCAGCTTTTGACCTTCTGTTTTTGGTCACAAAAAGGTCGCAAATGAAAAACAATGACCTTTAAGTGACCAATAGTCAAGGTCACAAGTTGATATATTTCTTGTAGTGCGTAGCAGCCATGTAAAACTTGCAACAACAAAGTAGAGGATGTCTAACTTGTTTTTGCAGGGCATGTTGTGGTGTGATATGGTCAAGATGTGATTATATAAATTGTTGTATGAGATGATCATGTTTTGTAACGCAGTTATTGGCAACTGGCAGGAGCCATATGGTTGTCTCTTTATTGTATGAAATGCAATCGCCGTGTAATTGCTTTACTTTATCACAAAGCGGTAGCGATAGTCGTGGAAGCAATAGTTGGCGAGACGACAACGGTGCTTCGATGGCGATAAAGGAGTCAAGCCGGTGACGATGGTGATCATGACGGTGCTTTGGAGATGGAGATCAAAAGGCACAAGATGATGATGGCCATATCATATCACTTATTTGATTGCATGTGATGTTTATACTTTATGCATCTTATTTTGCTTAGTTCGGCGGTAGCATTATAAGATGATCTCTCACTAAATTTCAAGGTACAAGTGTTCTCCCTGAGTATGCACCGTTGCTACAGTTCGTTGTGCCGAGACACCACGTGATGATCGGGTGTGATAAGATCTACGTTCACAAACAATGGGTGAAAGCCAGTTTTGCACACGCAGAATACTTGGGTTAAACTTGACGAGCCTAGCATATGCGCATGTGCCCTCCGAACACTGAGACCGAAAGGTCGAGCGTGAATCATATAGTAGATATGATCAACATAGTGATGTTAACCATTGAAAACTACTACATCTCACGGGATGATCGGACATGGTTTAGTTGATATGGATCACGTGATCACTTAGATGATTAGAGGGATGTCTATCTAAGTGTGATTTCTTAAGTAATATGATTAACTGAACTTTAATTTATCGTGAACTTAGTCCTGATAGTATTTGCATATCTATGTTGTAGATTAATTGCTCGCGTATAGCTTCCCCGTTTTATTTGTGATATGTTCCTAGAGAAAACTATGTTGAAAGATTTTAGTAGCAATGATGCAGACTAGCTCCGTGATCTGAGGATTATCCTCATTGCTGCACAGAAGAATTATGTCCTTGATGCACAGCTAGGTGACGGACCTATTGCAGGAGCAGATGCAGAAATTATGAACGTTTGGAAAGCTCGGTATGATAACTACTTGATAGTTTAGTGCGCCATGCTTTACGGCTTAGAACCGGGACTTCAAAAACAGTTTTGAACGCCATGGAGCATATAAGATGTTCCAAGAGCTGAAATTGGTATTTCAGACTCATGCCCGAGTCGAGAGGTATGAGACCTCTGAGAAGTACTTTGCCTACAAGATGGAGGAGAATAGCTCAACCAGTGAGCATGTGCTCAGAATGTCTGAGTACTACAATCGCTTGAATCAAGTGGGAGTTAATCTTCCAGAAAAGATAGCAATTGACAGAGTTCTCTAGTCACTGTCACCAAGTTACTAGAACTTCATGATAAACTATAATATGCAAGGGATGACGAAAATGATTCCTGAGCTCTTCGTGATACTGAAATCAATGAAGGTAGAAATGAACAAAAACATCAAATCTTGATGGTTGGCAAGACCACTAGTTTCAAGTAAAAGGGCAAGGGAAAGAAAGGGAACTTCTAGAAGAATATCAAGCAAGTTGCCACTCCCATGAAGAAGCCCAAAGGTACACCTAAGCCTAAAACTAAGTGCTTCTACTTCAAAGGGAATGGTCACTGGAAGCGGAACTACCCCAAATACTTGGCGGATAAGAAGGATGGCAAAGTGAACAAAAGTATATTTGATATACATGTTATTGATGTGTACTTTACTAGTGTTCATAGTAACCCCAGGGTATTTGATACCGGTTCAGTTGCTAAGATTAGTAACTTACAATAGGAGTTGCAAAATGAACAGAGACTAGTTAAGGGCAAGGTGACGATGTGTGTTGGAAATGATTCCAAAGTTGATAAGATCACCATCTCCACTCCTTTTACCTTCGGGATTAGCGTTGAACCTAAAATAAATGTTATTTGGTGTTTGCGTTGAGCATGAATATGATTGGAACATGTTCATTGCAATACGGTTATTCATTTAAGTCAAAGAATAATTGTTGTTCTATTTACATGAATAAAACCTTCTATGGTCATACACTTAATATAAATGGTTTATTGAATCTCGATCGTAGTGATACACATATTCATAATATTGATGCCAAAAGATGCAAAGTTCATAATGATAGTGCAACATACTTGTGGCACTGCCGTTTAGGTCATATTGGTGTAAAGCGCATGAAGAAACTCCATGTTGATGGACTTTTGGAATCACTTGATGCTTGCGAACCATGCCTCATGGACAAGATGACTAAGACTCTGTTCTTGAGAACAATGGAGCGAGCAACAGACTTGTTGGAAATAATACATACTGATGTGTGCGGTCCAATGAGTGTTGAGGCTCGCGGTGGGTATCATTATTTTCTGACCTTCACAGATAATTTGAGCAGATATAGGTATATCTACTTAATGAAATACAAGTCTGAAACGTTTGAAAAGTTCAAAGAATTTCAGAGTGAAGTGGAGAATCATCGTAACAAGAAAATAAAGTTTCTATGATCTGATCGCGGAGACGAAATATTTGAGTTGCGATTTTGGCCTTCAGTTGAAACAATGTTGAATAGTTTCGCAACTCACGCCACTAGAAAACCACAGCGTAATGGTGTGTCCGAACATCGTAACCATACTTTATCAGATATGGTGCAATCTATGATGTCTCTTACCGATTTACCACTATTGTTTTGGGGTTATGCATTAGAGACAGCTGCATTCACGTTAAAAAGGGCACCATCTAAATCTGTTGAGACGACACCGTGGTTTAGTAAGAAACCTAAGCTGTCATTTCTTAAAGTTTGGGGTTGCGATGCTTATGTGAAAAAGTTTCAAACTGATAAGCTCAAACCCAAATCGGAGAAGTGCGTCTTCATAGGATACCCAAAAGAAACTGTTGGGTACACCTTCTATCACAGATCCAAAGACAAGATCTTTGTTGCTAAGAGTGGATCCTTTCTAGAGAAGGGGTTTCTCTCAAAAGAAGTGAGTGGGAGGAAAGTAGAACTTGATGAGGTAACTATACCTTCTCTCGAATTGGAAAGTAGTTCATCAGAGAAATCTGTTCCTGTGATGCCTACACCAACTAGAGAGGAAGTTAATGATGATGATCATGAAACTTCGGATCAAGTTACTACAGAACTTCGTAGGTCAACTAGAGCACGATCCGCACTAGAGTGGTACGGTAATCCTGTATTGCAAGTCATGTTACTAGACTATGATGAACTTACGAACTATGAGGAAGCGATGATGAGGCCAGATCCCGCGAAATGGCTTAAGGCCATGAAATCTGAGATGGGATCCATGTATGAGAAAAATGTATGGACTTTGATTGACTTGCCCGATGATCGGTGATCCATTCAGAATAAATGGATCTTCAAGAGGAAGACGGATGCTGATAGTAGTTACTATCTACAAAGCTCGAATTATCGCAAAAAAAATTCGACAAGTTCAAGGTATTGACTATGATGAGATTTTTTCACTCGTATCGATGCTTAAAAGTCTGTCCGAATCATGTTAGTAGTTGCCGCATTTTATGAAATCTGGCAAATGGATATCAAAACTACATTCCTTAATGGATTTATTAAAGAAATGTTGTATATGATGCAACCAGAAGGTTTTGTCAATCCTAAAGATGCTAACAAAATGTGCAAGCTCCAACGATCCATCTATGGTCTGGTGCAAGCATCTCGGAGTTGGAATATACGCTTTGATAAGTTGATCAAAGCATATAGTTTTATACAGACTTGCGGTGAAGCCTATATTTACAAGAAAGTGAGTGGGAGCACTACAGCCTTTCTGATAAGTATATGTGAATGGCATATTGTTGATCGGAAATAATGTAGAATTTTCTGGAAAGCATAAAGGAGTGTTTGAAGGGAGTTTTTTCAAAGAAAGACCTCGGTGAAGCTGGTTACATATTGAGCATCAAGATCTATAGAGATAGATCAAGACGCTTGATAATGTTTTTCAATGCGTACATACCTTGACAAGATTTTGAAGGAGTTCAAAATGGATCAGTCAAATAAGGAGTTCTTGTCTGTGTTGAAGGGTGTGAAGCTGAGTAAAGACTCAAAACCCAACCACGGTAGAAAATAGAAAGAGAATGAAAAGTCATTACCTATGCCTTAGTCATAGGTTCTATAAAGTATGCTATGTTCTATACCAAACCTATTGTATACCTTAGCATGATTTTGGCAAGAGAGTACAATAGTGATCTAGGAGTAGATCACTTGATAGTGGTCAAAATTATCCTTAGAGGACTAAGGAAATATTTCTCGGTTATGGAGGTGATAAAAGAGTTCGCCGTAAAGAGTTATGTCGATGCAAGATTTTGACACCGATCTAGATGACTCTAAGTCTCGATCTAGATACATATTTGAAGTGGGAGCGATTAGCTAGAGTAGCTCCGTGCAGAGTATTGTAGACATAGAAATTTGCAAAATACACACGGACCTGAATTTTGCAGACCCGTAGACTAAACTTCTCTCACAAGCAAAATATGATCACTCTTTGGGTGTTAATCACATAGCGATGTGAACTAGATTATTGAATCTAGTAAACCCTTTGGGTATTGGTCACATGAAGATGTGAACTAATCACATAAAGATGTGAACTATTGATGTGAAATCACATGACGATGTGAACTAGATTATTGACTCTAGTGCAAGTGGGAGACTGAAGGAAATATGCCCTAGAGGCAATAATAAAGTTGTTATTTATATTTCCTTATATCATGATAAATGTTTATTATTCATGCTAGAATTGTATTAACCGGAAACCTAGTACATGTGTGAATACATAGACAAACCGAGTGTCCCTAGTATGCCTCTACTAGACTAGCTCATTAAGCAAAGATGGTTAAGTTTCCTAGCCATAGACATGTGTTGTCATTTGATGAATGGGATCACATTATTAGAGAATGATGTGATCGACAAGACCCATCCGTTAGCTTAGCACTATGATCGTTTAGTTTATTGCTATTGCTTTCTTCATGACTTATACATGTTCCTATGACTATGAGATCATGCAACTCCCGAATACCAGAGGAACACTTAGTGTGCTATCAAACGTCACAACATAACCGTGTGACTATAAAGATGCTCTACAAGTGTCTGCAACCTCTTGAGCACTGTGTTGGTTTTTCCTTGAAGAGGAAAGGGTAGATGCAGCAAAGTAGCGTAAGTATTTCCCTTGGTTTTTTAGAACCAAGGTATCAATCCAGTAGGAGGCCACGCACG
>NW_024111086.1:0-35353 GCF_003073215.2 Triticum urartu
CAGCAGCTTGAACCTGCTTTATCAGGACACAGTGCGCAAAATGGGTATAGACCCCTCAAGGATCAAACCCACAAAAATGACCTTTAAGGGCGTCATTCCAGGCGTAGAGGCCCATTGCACAGGCTCAATTACACTGGAAGTGGTCTTCGAATCCCCGGATAACTTCCGAAGCAAAGAGTTAATCTTCGATATAGTCCCGTTCTGTAGTGGTTATCATGCACTGCTCGGACGAACCACATTTGCTAGATTCAATGCGGTACCGCATTATGCATACCTCAAGCTCAAGATGCCAGGACCTCGCGGAGTTATTACAGTCAATGGAAACACAGAGCGCTCTCTCTGAACAGAGGAGCACACCGCGTCCCTCGCAGTAGAAGCGCAAAGCAGCCTCTCAAGGCAATCTACCAGTTCGGCGTTTCAAAGTCCGGACACCTTCAAGCGCGCTCGGGGAAATCGACAAATAGACCGCCTGGAGCGATCTAAGCTCGCATAGCAATACAGCGGCCACCCCAATCCTAGCCCAAGGGCGATATTCGTGCCGCGCGTACATAATTACGCATTAAACATACCATGGGCACAGGTGGGGAAGGGGGGCACAACTGCGGCACGCACCAAGACGCGGCCTAAACCGGACTAGGGGCTTCCCGTTTGGTTATTTTTCTTTTTATTTCAGGACTTTAATCTCTGGAAACACGGTCTGGCAGCTCTATTGCCGAACACATGATACAGCAACCAAGGAGGCAGACAGCTACGTTGTACAACGGAATTCCTAGGTTGATTACAGATTTTATATCATTCCTCAGCTCGCCCTTGGAAGGGACATAGTCCTACTCTTTTGCTTATCACACTATCTGTATCACTCTGCTTTAACGCAATTTCTCAATAAACAATGCATGACATTACAGCTATTATTGCATTCTTGTTATATATATATATATGTTCATTAATGACACCTTGCAACTATACACTCTGGTACGGCCAACACACCAGGGGCTCACATACCCCACAATGCGGTGTGAAAAGTCCAAACACTTTCACAAGTGCGGCACCCTGAACTTATAGCATTATATGCATCAGCTCCGAATCATGTCTTTGGTCAAATGTTGGGTTTGCCTGGCTCCTATGTTTTGGTACCTTACGTTCCGCTCTACCGGCTAAGGTAGCGCTAGGAGAACTACTGCGATTGTGCCCTGGTTCTGCCAGGCTTAGCACCTCAATCGAGAAAGCAAAAACTGATTGTCATGATAAGGCGAGAGACTGGTCGCTGTTCGGCGAGGTTTTTCGAGTCCCTAAAGACTTATGCCGCTTAGGGCGAGGGGTCGGCTTTGTCCGGCTTACAGGCGTGAATCGCGCCCCGAATTGGGCCTTCCAAATAGCAGGGGCTTCGCCGAAATTTAAAATTATAGAATTCTATGGTTAAGTGAGAGTGATAAAGCATTATTAGTCCGGTTGCCTTGTTCGTTGTGCTGAGCACCTCCCTCGAAGGACCCAAATATGGGAACAAGAGTGCTCAAGTTTATCCCGAACATCCCAGCACTTGTGGCATGGGGGCAGAAGCCGAGGGCTAGCCATCTCTCGGATTGGATAAACAGCCAAATAGAAGGTAATATTTTAAATTCTAACAAGCGTTGCATAGCGAATATGATACAAGTTTTCATACATACAGGACAAAATGAGCAAGTCTCATTCAAATATTACATTTTGTGAACACTCATCCGCGATAAGACGGGCACCCGGCAGAACACCCTCGTAGTACATCTCGGGGTGGCGGTGCTCCTTGCCCTCCGGCGGCCCCTCCTTGATCATCTTCACGGTGTCTAGCTTGACCCACTGCATTTTTACATGGGCGAAAGCCCGGCGTGCACCTTCAATGCAACGGATTGCTTGACGACCTCCAGCCGTGGGCAGGCATCCACAAGCCACCTCACCAGGCCGAAGAAGCTGTTCGGAAGGGCGTCGCCAGGCCACAACCGGACTATGAAGCCCTTCATGGCATGATCGGCCGCCTTATGTAGCTTGACCATCTGCTTCAGCTGGTCGCTCATTGGCACCGGATGTTCGGCCTCAGCATACTGAGACCAGAACAGCTTCTCCGTCGAGCTCCCATCCTCGTCCTGGTAAAATTGTGCGGCATCGGACACACTGTGGGGCAAATCTGTGAATGCTCCTGAAGAGCTCCGGATTCGGGTAAGTAATCGGTAATTCACTTTTCAATGCTTGCTTTGCATATAGAAAGCCTTACCCGCCGCTATCTTCTTCATCGCGTCGATCTCCTGAAGGGCCTTCTGGGCCTCGGCCTTGGCACTCTTCACGCTCTCACGGGCCGCGGCAAGCTCAGACTCTCGCGTCTTCAAGTCAAGCTCCAATGCCTCGTGTTTCGTCACGAGAGCCTGGAGCTCTTGCTGCACCTCGCCCACTCGAGCCTCATGCCTCTCTCGCTCGGTGCGCTCCTTGGCCGCTGTATCTTCGGCCTTGGTCAGCGCTTGCTTCAGGGTCGCCACCTCGGTCGTGGCCCATGGCAAAACATACAATGATCCTGTCATTTTGCAATCGCGTCCTTATATATATATATAAATATCTATAGATGGGGTATTACTTACCCTCGTTCTCCTCGAGCTGCCTCTTGGCAAGGCTGAGCTCTTTCTTGGACCCATCAAGGTCCTGCTTCAGTATGGCGACCTCCGCAGTTAGTGCGGCGGCCGCCCGCAGAGAAGCCTGCATATGCATATTGACATACTTATATTAGACTCCTGCGATATTATTTAATCCTCTGTTCGGCTTTTCTTTGTGAACACCGTACAAAGCATCAGGGGCTACTGTCTATGCGGTAATACTTCCACTACATTTTAACAATTTACCTTGAAGCCTGTTAGAAGGCTGGCACAGGCTTCAGCCAATCCGCTCTTGGCGGACTGAACCTTCTGGATCACCGCACTCATGATGGTGCGGTGCTCCTCATCGATGGAAGCGCTGCAAAGCGCTTCCAGCAGGCTGTCCGGTGCCTGTGGATGGGCAGAAGTCACCGGCACTGGCATTTTGCCCCTCTTAGAAGGGGACCGCCTACCCGAGTCTGGAACCATTGGAGGATCCGGCGCGGTGTTCGGCTGAGGGCCAAACTCGGAGCTTCGGGGACCCCGTCCCCTCGGCTCCCGGAGTCCGGAAGGTTGCCTTGAGGCGCCTCCGGGACGGTCCCCCCTTGATCCGGTGCTTCTTGAGACAACACTTCGGCGTCATCGGCAGGATGAGGGGAGGTGGCGGTCGGGACTGGATCGCTATCCATGTCCGACGAGCCCAGGGAGCCTTCCGATGATACCTCGATATTGGCTCGGGGCAGCCTGCACAATTAAGTTCGTCGTTGGGAAAAGTAGTGCGACAAAGGAATCCTATGGGTAACTTTGGTATCCGAATACTTACGATCTCCCCGGGAGCTTGGCCCTGGGAAACCACTCGTCTTCACTTTCGTCGGCGGCAGTGGAGCTATCTGGAAGGAGATTCCTTCCCTTCTTGGACCCTTCGGCCTCCCCAGTTGGGGCGGCCTTCCTTTTCTTGTCTCCCCCAGTCGGTGGGGGAGCCTCTTCTTCCTCTACCTCGTCTTCGGGGGAAGAGTGCACCGTAGAGTCATCGGACGGCGAGTCCGACGACGCCTGGCGTCGGGAACTCTTTCGAGCTCCCTTGGCCTTCTTGGTCTTCTCCGGCACCTTATAAGGGGCCGGAGTCAACATCTTCGCCAGAAGGGCGTCTGCAGGGCCTTCGGGCAAAGGAGCCGGACAGTCGATCTTTCCGGCCATCTTCTGCCAGTCCTGTCAAAGGCACGGGAGTTTAGATCCCGCATAGAGTCAATCTATATAAAAACGAGTATCCTGTGAAAGGTAAAACAGCTTACCGCACTGGCTTGGAGCTTCGCGCTGAAGCCGCGATCCTCAGTAATGGGGGGAGGGACCTCGGCGCTCTTGAACAGCACCCTCCAGGCATCTTCATGAGTCGTGTCGAAGAGCCTGTTCAGAGTTCGGTGCTGCACCGGGTTGAACTCCCACAAGGTGAACTCCCGTTGTTGGCACGGGAGTATCTGGCGGGTGAGCATAACCTGGACTATGTTGACGAGCTTGAGATTCTTGTCCACCATGTTTTGAATACATGTCTGGAGTCCGGTCAGCTCTTTTGAATTACCCCAGGACAGGCCCTTCTCTTTCCAGGAGGTAAGCCGCATGGGTATGCCAGATCGGAACTCGGGGGCCGCTACCCATGCGGGGTCGCGTGGCTCGGTGGTATAGACCCACCCCGATTGCCACCCCTTTATGGTTTCTACAAAGGAGCCCTCGAGCCATGTTATGTTGGGTATCTTTCCCACCATGGCGCCTCCGCACTCCGCCTGTTGGCCGCCCACCACCTTTGGCTTGACATTAAAGGTCTTCAGCCATAAGCCGAAGTGGGGCTTGATGTGGAGGAAGGCCTCGCACACGACGATAAACGCCGATATGTTGAGGATGAAGTTCGGGGCCAGATCATGGAAATCCTGGCCGTAATAAAACATGAGCCCCCGGACGAAGGGATGGAGAGGGAATCCCAGTCCGCGTAGGAAATGGGTGAGGAATACCACCCTCTCATGGGTCCTGGGGGTGGGGATGAGCTGCCCCTCATCTGGGAGCCGGTGCGCGATGTCGTCGGGCAGGTATCTTGCTCTCCTCAGTTTCTTGACGTCTCCCTCCGTGATGGAGGAGACCATCCACTTGACTCCCGCTCCAGACATGGTTGGAGAAGGTTGAGATGGAAGTGAGGACTTGGGCGCTAGAGCTCGAGTGTGCGGGAGGGGATGAGCAGAGGAGGAAGAAGGCATGGATAGAAAGGTGAATCCTTATCCAATTATATGGACGGACAAAACTAAGCGTCCCCACTTGCCTGGTAAAACTCGCTTGTCCCCCAAGCGCCGCAATTGATGGCGCGGTTGGGTTACCCACGCCCGTATTGATGAGAATCCCGTAATAAGGGGACACGATCTCTGCTTTGACAAGACGTGTCGAAAAACTGCCTCGCGTTATGTGCGGGGCTTGTTACAAGAAACAGTTCGAATAATCGCCGGGCCATGACGTAACATCGTGCTGCCAAAACAAGCCAGCAAATTAGATCTGCGGAAAAATTATTCTCTCTGTGGTGGGATGTGGAATTTATTTTGCAAGGTCGGACACTGTCCTCGTATTCAAATTCTTCTATGATGTATTCGGAGAAGGAACCCGCCTTGCAATGTCGAAGACAATACTGTGCACCGGACTCATCGTCATTGAAGCCTGGTTTAGGGGCTACTGAGGGAGTCCTGGATTAGGGGGTCTCCGGACAGCCGGACTATCTCCATTGGCCGGACTGTTAGACTATGAAGATACAAGATTGAAGACTTCGTCTCGTGTCCGTTTTAGTCCGTAGGGCAACAATCATAACATACAATCATACCATAGGCTAGCTTCTAGGGTTTAGCCTCTCTGATCTCGTGGTAGATCTACTCTTGTACTACCCATATCATCAATATTAATCAAGCAGGACGTAGGGTTTTACCTCCATCAAGAGGGCCCGAACCTGGGTAAAACTTCGTGTCCCCTGATTCCTGTTACCATCCGGCCTAGACGCACAGTTCGGGACCCCCTACCCGAGATCCACCAATTTTGACACCAACAGGGAGGGTTGCTCACCACTCAGTAGGATTTTTTAAACGTAGGCGAGTACTGGACTACAGCTAAGCCCCCGAGTGGGAGGGTTGCTCACCGCTCGGTAGGATTTTTTAAACTTAGGCGAGTACTGGACTACAGCTAAGCCCCCGAGTGGGGGGGGTGCTCACCACTCGCTAGGATTTTTTAAACTTAGGCGAGTACTGGACTACAGCTAAGCCCCCGAGTGGGGGGGGTGCTCACCACTCGCTAGGATTTTTTAAACTTAGGCGAGTACTGGACTGCAGCTAAGCCCCCGAGTGGGAGGGTTGCTCACCACTCGATAGGATTTTTTATCCTTAGGTGAGTACTCGACTGCAGCTAAGCCTCCGAGTGGGAGGGTTTCTCACCACTCGGTAGGACGTTTTAAACTTAGGCGAGTACTGGACTACAGCTAAGTCCCCGAGTGGGAGGCTTGCTCACCACTCAGTGGGATTTTACAAACTTAGGCGAGTACTGGACTGCAGTTAAGCCCCCGAGTGGGAGGCTTGCTCATCACTCGGTAGGATTTTTTAAACTTAGGCGAGTATTGGACTGCAGCTAAGCCCCCGAGTGGGAGGGTTGCTCACCACTTGGTAGGATTTTTTAAACTTAGGCGAGACGGATTCGCAGCTAAGCCCCCGAGTGGGAGGGTTGCTCACCACTCGGTAGGATTTTTTAAAATTAGGCGAAATGGATTCGCAGCTAAGCCTCCGAGTGGGAGGCTTGCTCACTACTCGGTAGGATTTTCTTTTAAACTTAGGCGAAACGGATTCGCAGCTAAGCCACCCACTGGGGGATTTCAGACGCAAATAAAAGAAACAACAATCGTTTAAGAGGACTGTAAAGCTCTTGTCTTTGGTAAGCAAATTACAAAGGTATTTCTTATTACACTTTATTCGAATGAGTACTTAAGTGTAAAAGGGGCGGAGCAACTCCGCACTCCAAGCCCGCGGCTTGTCCTTCTTATGCTCAACATTGTAAAGGTGGTATGCTCCATTGTGGAGCACTCTGGTGACAATGAAGGGGCCTTCCCAAGCAGGAGCGAGCTTGTGTGGTTTCTGCTGATCCACTCGAAGAACCAAGTCTCCCTCTTGAAAGGCTCGACCTTTCACATTTCTGGCGTGGAATCGATGTAAGTCTTGCTGATAAATGGTCGAATGGATCAAGGCCATCTCTCTTTCCTCCTCTAGGAGTTCGACTGCGTCCTGCCGAGTTTGTTCTGCTTCATCTTCAGTGAAGAGCTCGGCTCGTGGTGCATTATGAAGCAAGTCACTCGGTAGAACAACTTCAGCTCCATATACCAAGAAGAATGGAGTTCGGCCAGTCGACCGATTGGGAGTTGTCCTCAATCCCCAAAGAACTGATGGAAGTTCATCAACACAGGCGCCCATTGCATGCTTGAGGTCTCGCATCAGTCGGGGTTTCAATCCTTTGAGAATCAGTCCATTTGCTCTCTCTGCTTGTCCATTCGACTGGGGATGGGCGACTGAAGCATAGTCGACTCGTGTGCCTTGGGAGGCGCAGAAGGCTCTAAACTCATCTGAATCGAAGTTCGATCTAGTGTCAGTGATGATGCTGTATGGAACTCCGTATCTGAACATCAATTAGCTAATGAAGCTGACGGCAGTACTAGCTTCCAGATTCTTGATAGGCTTGGCTTCAATCCACTTGGTAAACTTGTCGACTGCTACAAGCACGTGAGTGAAGCCGCTCCTACCAGTCCTCAGCGGTCCAACCATATCTAATCCCCAAACATCAAAGGGCCAGACGAGTGGAATGGTCTTTAGGGCTGACGTAGGTTTGTGGGACATATTGGAGTAAAACTGGCAGCCTTCACATCTGTCGACTATATCTTTCGCCATTTCATTTCCTCGTGGCCAATAAAATCCAGCTTGGTATGCTTTAGCCACAATGGTCCTAGAGGACGCATGGTGAGCACAGGTCCCCAAGTGGATGTCGTTGAGGATCGCTAGACCTTCTTCTGGGGTTATGCATTTCTGGCTGACTCCGGTTACACTTTCCCTGAACAGTTGTCCTCTTATCACAATAAAGGCTTTGGATCGACGGACGATCTGTCGAGCCTCTTCTTCATCCTCTAGGAGTTCCTTCCTAAGGATATATGCAATGTACGGCACTGTCCAGTCGGGAGTAATAACCAAAATATCCATGATTAGGTTGACCACGGCTGGAATCTCAACTTCACTCGGATGGGTGGCACTCTTTGGCTGTGGGGGATCTTCAGTAAAGGGATCTTCTTGAACTGAAGGTGCATGAATATGCTCCAGGAACACATTACTCGGAATGGCTTCTCTCTTGGAGCCTATCTTTGCTAAATCATCGGCTGCTTGATTTTTCAGTCGGGGTGTATGATGGAGCTCTAACCCGTGAAACTTCTTTTCCAACTTCCTCACCGCGTTGCAGTAGCCAGTCATGGCTGGGCTTCTGACGTCCCACTCCTTCATCACTTGATTGACTACCAAATCTGAGTCGCCATAGACCATGAGGCGGTGGACGCCAAGTGAGATGGCCATACGTAACCCATAGAAGAGTGCTTCATATTCTGCTTCGTTATTGGAGGAAATCCGCTATTGCTTGGGACTTGATAGCTTTCTTTGCCTCGAACTTGATATCTAAGGGAAGGAGTTCAATCGCCCACTTTGCCACTCGACCAGTTGCATACTTGCATCTCTGTTGTTCAGAATCTCTGATAATGGAGCGTCGCTGACGACTGTAATGGAGTGGTCAGAGAAGTAATGTGCAACCTTCTTCATGGTCATATAAATCCCATAAACAAGCTTCTGATAATGTGGATATCTTTGCTTTGATGGAGTCAAAACTTCAGAGACATAGTATATTGGGCGCTGAACTTTGTAAGCTTTTCCTTCTTCTTCCCGCTCGACCGTAAGTACTGTACTGACGACTTGTCCAATGGCTGCAATGTAAAGTAGTAAAGGCTCTTTGCTGATTCGAGCAGCAAGCATGGGCTGGGTGGAAAGCAGGGCTTTAAGCTCTGCAAATGCTGCATCAGCTTCAGGAGTCCACTCAAACTTATCTGACTTCTTCATCAGTCGGTAAAGAGGTAGTGCCTTTTCACCGAGGCGAGAAATGAATCGACTTAGGGCGGCCAAACAACCAGTAAGCTTCTGGACATCATGCACACGCACAGGGCGTTTCATCCGGAGTATGGCACCCACTTTCTCTGGGTTAGCGTCGATCCCTCGTTTGGAAATAAGAAAACCGAGTAATTTTCCGCCGGGAACTCCAAACATGCACTTTGATGGATTAAGCTTGATATCATACCTTCTGAGGTTGGCAAAGGTTTCAGCAAGGTCAGCCAGTAGGTCGGAACCTTTACGTGACTTGACCACAATGTCATCCATGTATGCTTCCACATTCCGACTAATCTGAGTGAGTAAACACTTCTGAATCATCCGCATGAATGTGGCTCCAGCGTTCTTCAAGCCGAATGGCATAGTGACATAACAGAAGCACCCAAATGGGGTGATGAAAGCTGTTTTATCTCATCGGGTCCATACAAATGGATCTGATGATACTCGGAATAAGCGTCCCAAAAGGACAAACGCTCACACCCTCAGTCGAGTAGACTATTTGGTCGATGCGAGGGAGAGGAAAGTGATCTTTCGGGCAAGCCCGATTGATATGTTTGAAGTCAATGCACATGCGAAGTGAGTCGTCCTTCTTTGGGACCATGACAACATTAGCTAACCACTCAGAGTGATAAATCTCTCGGATAAACTCAGCTACTAGAAGCTGAGCCACTTCTTCACCGATTGCCTTTCTCTTCTGTACGGCAGACCGTCGAAGATGTTCTTTGACTGGTTTCACTTTTGGGTCAACTTGCAAACGATACTCAGCTAGTCCCCTGGGAACACCTGGCATGTCAGAAGGTTTCCATGCAAAGATGTCCCAGTTCTCACGGAGGAACTGGATGAGCGATTCTTCCTATTTGGAGTCGAGTGTTGTTGAAATGTGAGTCGAAGCAGCATTGGGATCCGTTGGGTGAATATGAATCGGCTTCGTTTCAGCAGACGACTGGAATGCGGAATCTGTGGCAGGCTTCTTAGCTCGCAACAAATCACTCGGATCTGCATTTTTTTGATACTCCTGCAATTCCACTACTGCCATCTATGCATCGGTGATATTTGAGCCCTTCTAGAAGCACTCTTCTGCCTTCTTTCGATTGCCAGTGATAGTGATTACCCCTTTAGGACCAGGCATCTTCAATTTGAGGTACACGTAACACAGCCGAGCCATAAAACGTGCATAAGCTGGCCTGCCCAGAATAGCATGATAAGCACTCTGGAAATCCACAACTTCAAATGTCAACTTTTCTTTGCAGTAATTCTTGGAATCACCAAAAACTACATCAAGGGCGATCTGGCCGAGTGATGCAGCCTTCTTGCCAGGAATAACTCCATGGAAACTCATATTGCTTTCACTGAGTCTGGACATCGGAATGTCCATTCCTTTCAACGTCTCTGAATATAGTATATTCAGACCACTGCCACCATCCATCAGAACCTTAGTCAATCGAGTGCCTTCGACTACTGGGTCGACCACCAGCGCTTGCCTCCCATGGGTGGCTATGTGCGCTAGGTGATCGGACTGGTCGAATGTAATGGTAGTCTGAGACCACTACAAATAACTGGGTATCACCGGAGCGACCAGGTTCACTTCTCTGTTGATGACTTTCAGTCGACTCTTACTCTCAACATTAGAGAAAATCATCAGAGTGGAATTGACGTGGGGGTAACCATCATCGTCCTCTTCCTCGTCCTCAACATTTTCTGCTTCCTTCTCCTTTTCCTTGGGCTGTTTCTCTCGGAATTGCTGGATTAGGAGTCGACACTGTCGAGTGGTATGCTTCAGGTAAATGAAATTACCCTCTTCATCTTTCTTGATGTGAATGTGGCATGGTAAATCTAGCACATCATTTCCATCTTGATCTTTTACTTTCTTGGGGTTCCACGGTCCTTTGGGTTTCCCTTTGAACTTTCCTTGAGTCACGGCTAAGGCTTCTCCAGGAGTAGCTGGCTCGGCTTTGCGCTTCTGCTTCCGACTGGAGTTCCCTCCTCCAGTTTCGTGGGCGACTGTTTTGTGCTTGCCACTCCGGAGTCGGTCTTCCTCTTCACCATTGGCGTATTTGGTGGCAATCTCCATCATCCGAGTCAGAGTCATATCTCCTGTCCAACCGAATTTCAGATTCAATTCCCGATACTTAACGCCTTCTTTGAAGGCATAAATTGCTTGGTGATCTCACACATTCTCCATTGTATGGTGTAATGTGATCCATCTCTGGATATAATCTCTCAGAGTTTCATTCGGTTTCTGAATGCAACACTGTAATTCTGTCAGCCCTGCTGGCCATTTGCAAGTACCTTCAAATGTTCTAACAAATACTCGGGCAAGATCTTCCCAAGTATAAATACTACCAGGCGCTAACTGATTTAACCACGCTCTAGCCGAGCCCTCTAACATCAAAGGGAGATGCTTCATGGCAACTTCATCGTTGCCACCACCAATCTGTACAGCCACTCAGTAATCCTCAAGCCAAGTGTCAGGCTTGGACTCACCAGTGAACTTACTGATGACTCCAGTCGCCAACCTAAAGTTGGGAGGAATCACCGCAGCCCTGATGGCTCTACTGAAGCACTCTGGACAAGAGACATGCACTCTGCTGCTGGTTGGAAAATCTCTGTCGTGGCCTTCTCTGTGAGCTCTATTTCTATCGACCAGACCCTGAACGAGAATAGATCTCACATCAAAGCCCGGTTCCCTGGGGTCGACTGGAATCCTTCGCCCACCACTGTGAGGACATCTGTCATCATGCTGCCGAGGCACGTATGACCCACTCCTTGGGGGAGGCATGGGCACTCGACGACGATCATCGTGATCGAGTCAGTGATCATACTGCTCACGGTTTCTGTACTAATCTCGCTGGTCCCCACGTCCCTCACGCCTCAGGGGCGATCTCGGGCTGTGAGCCGACTGGACTGTGTCTGCAACCACGGATCGGCTATGGATCTTATTTCGCGACTAAGATACTGCTGTATTCTGCTCTCCCACTGCTCGTAGCAAAGCCCGGATCTGCACCAAACCTTGACCAACTTCTGACTGGGAAGGTTGAATTGACTCCGCTATTCGGGCCACAGCTGCGAGATTCTGGATCGGAGTTCGGTATACCTGAGTCGGAGGCGGAAAAAGTTGGCGTCGACTGGACTCAGGGATACACTGCCGAGCACGCTCATCGAGTGCGTGCTGGAGGTTCTCCAGTCGAGTGCACTCAGCCAAGTTGGCCAGGCGCGCCTCCTCCAAGTCCTAGGCCTTAGGGGTTTCTCCAACGATAGGAGTGTGAAGCGCATCCATGTTCCGGCAGCGAAGTTGTTCCCTCCACTGCAAAGAGAGGGGTTCGGGGCGGTACTCTTCGTGAACACGCGACGGATCGCCACCCCCATCGCCTCCGTCTTCACCGGTGAAGCCAAGAGGACTGCGTGGTCCATTGACCATCAAAACTTCCGCCGTGGGGTCGCTGCTGTCGTACTCGGATGCAGTCTCTACGGAGCCAGTCGAACAGGCCGTAGAGAGTTTCGTCGGGCTCGATTGCCGCGACTTGGGGGGTGGCCGACTGGCGAGCCACCGCATGCCTCACCCACTGCTCAAGCCTCGATCGACCAAAACGTTTGCTCCGGCGGGCTGCAGGGAGGGAGGTCAGCACAGGAGCCGACCGATACTGAGTCGACGGCTGCCGTAGGAGGACGCCACGGACGCATGCGCGAAAGTGCATTGCCCCGCGGACGGGGAGCGCCTTGACGTCAAGTGGCGCTTCTTGGAGCCAAGTGGAGTCGTCGGCGACGAATACAAGCGCGCCGAGACGGATCTCGCGGCCCTCGGCCAAACCTCCGCCTGAAACCATGTTGATGGGGATTGGAAAAATCGCAACTTCTCCAACAAGTCGCTAAGACACCTGCCCCACGGTGGGCGCCAACTGTCGTGTTTCTAAGTCTGACAGTAGAATAGGGGGTAGGGATGTAGAGGCATGATCCTAGCTATGGAGGAGTTGTACACGTGAGTTTTACGAGTTCAGGCCCTTCTTGGAGGAAGTAACAGCCCTACGTCTCGGAGCCCGGAGGCGGTCGATTGATTATATGCGTGTGAGTTACAGGGGGTGCAAACCCTTGTCCCAGAGGAGGGGTGGCTTATATAGAGTGCGCCAGGACCCCAGCTCCCCTCCGTTACACAGGGTTCAATGTTCATAATGAGAGAGCGTTACAGGTAATGTCTGTAATAAAGTGCTACAAATGATCATTAAATATACGAGTAAATGCCCGACCGTTGTTGTGCAGAACGGCTTTAGGTCTTCTTATACGTCGAGTGGTCTTTTACATGGTCGAGTGGTTGAATAGTCGAGTGACTCAAAGAAGAAGTTGTCTCTGAGTGAATAGTAGGTCGAGTGGATTGCACTCGACACCTTTGTTGGGTCCACCTTGTTTACTCTTGAACTTCTTTGCTTCTAAGACAAGGACCTTAGGTAGGCCGTATAGGTCAAGCCTATTACCCTACCCCAGGTCTATGTCCTCATCAGTGGGGTCCTCCGACCGGGGGCGGGGCTGGATCGGGAGGAGCGGCGCACACGGGGTGGCACTCAGGAGTCGGGCGAGGAGTGCAGGTGCACGCAGGCTCGAGGACGGGCCCCGATGGGCTCCACGGGCTCGTCCCGGGCCTAGGCGGGCCACGGCGGCAGGGGTAGGGGCTATATATAGACATATGCTAAGGTTAGGGGGTTAAGAGGGGTTTTAGTCCGTTTTCTGACTGTTCGATCACCATCTGGCGGTTCGAAACGGAGAGGGGTAGCAGAGGTGGGCTAGTGGGCTGTGTTGAGGGCTATGGACTGAGAGGAGAGAAGAGAAGTGCAGCCCGACAACCGTTTCCGGAGACCAAAAACATCCGACGTTAGACCGGCTATACTGCCGCTATAAGTTTAACGGTTGGGCTATCAAACGATCTCCGAATGTGATGAAACTTGGCAGGCGACCTACTAACAACATAACAACACCGCACGCCAACTTTCATCCCATTCCGTGAACATTTTCCGGCCACTTATAAAATAATATTTCGGAGGTGTCGCGGGCGCGTGCAAGTGTGTCTGGGCTCAGAATGGACAACGGAAAGAACGGGGAGACCGGGACGGATGCATGCTTTGAAAACATGATGATGCAATGCATATGATGACATGACAAGATGCAACACGCAAGCGAATGACATGGCAACAACGCGCATAACTGGAAGACACCTGGTGCATCGATCTCGGGGCGTTACATGTTGTCACTTCTGATATGCTTCATCTTGATACCATAGTTGCACTACTAGAAAAAAGGCTGTTAGTGGCGCACCTATTTTGGCTATTAATGGCGCACTATAGGTGCGCCACTATTACCACGCCACTAGTAACAAATACTAATGGTGCACCTCTGGTGCTCCATTAGTATTGCAGGTAACAGTGGCGCACCTTGTAGTGCGCCATTACTATTGCTACAGGTGCGCCACTGGTAACTTTTTTTTGAAATTTTTTGATTTTTTTCTGAATTTTGAAGGCGGGAAAATAGTAGTGGCGCACCGACTAACCCCCACCGTTCGCCATTGCTATTTTTGAATTTTGAATTTGGATCTGGATCGCGATTTTTTTGCTCGTTTTTTTGCACGATATTTTCTCAAATTTTGTTCTCGTTGTTGGACTTGTACATTCTTTTGCCGGAGAAGTTCGCTGGAGAGGAGCTCGCCTACATCGTCGGAGAGGAGGAGGAGGTCACCGGAGAGGAGCTCGCCTACATCGTCGGAGAGGAGTTCACCAGAGAGGAGGGAGGAGAAACCGTGAGGGGAGGGGAGGAGAGGAGGGTGGAGGAGCTCATCGGAGAGGAGGGAGGAGGAGATCACCGGAGAGGAGGAAGGAGAAACCGTGAGGGGAGGGGAGGGGAGGAGAGGAGGGAGGAGGAGGTCGCCGGAGAGGAGGAGAGGAGTATGGTGGAGGAGAGGAGGGGAGATGGAGTGGAGGACAAAAATGAAGAGGTAAGGAGGAGAGGACCCCGCCCAGCCATATATACGGCATAGTAATGGCGCACCGTGGGCAGGTGCGCCATTACTAACTTTTTTTATTTTTTTGATTTATTTTGAATTTTGAAGGCGGGAAGATAGTAATGGCGCACCTTGGGCAGGTGCGCCATTACTAACTTTTTTTTATTTTTTTATTTTCTGATATAGTTTGAATTTTAAAGGCGGGAAGATAGTAATGGCGCACCATGGGCAGGTGCGCCATTACTGAGTTTGAATTTTTTATCTCTCTAGATCTTGAAAGCCCCATAATTTTTTCTGTTAGGTTTTTGAGGATTCTAGAAAATCGAATACGGGCATAGCCCGTCAAATTTGGATGTAACTTTTCGAGTAGATGATTTTTCATGTAAAAAACTTTTTCATCGGAGGTCGTATGCAAAAGTTACGGCCATTTTACCGAAACACGACGGCCTTTTGCAAAAAAATTCAAAATTCATGTTTGTTAATTTTCCTAACAACTAGAACACATAACACATGGGCATCTATTTTTTTGATTTTTTTGAATCTTTGGGTGGATCCAAAAAAATAGCAATGGCGCACTGCTCATGTGGTGCGCCACTAGTAAAAACATACCAATGGCGCACCTGATTCTGGTGCGCCACTGCTATATAACAGTGGTGCACCACATACATGGTGCGCCATTAATGTCCATATTAGCTATAGACATTTTCCTAGTAGTGTTGGTCATGGCACGATTGGCAAATTGTCTGAAGACATCCTGCACTTCAGTCTTGTAGAGAATTATGTGCACCCGTATATATCTTGAGTAATCATCAACAATGATGAAGCCATAGAGGCATGCAGTGCTAGTAAGGGTTGATTAGTGAGTAGGGCGAAATAAGTCCATGTGAAGTAGCTCGAAGGGATGTGTTGTTGTCATGATTGTCTTCGAGGGATGCTTGGCCCTAGTAATCTTTCTGGCTTCACAGGCACCACACAGATGATCCTTCTTGAACTTGACGCCCTCGATGCCAATGACATGCTTCTTCTTCGCGAGAGTGTGCAAGTTCCTCATGCCCGCATGCCCTAGCCTCCGATGCGAGAGCCAACACTCTGAAGCTTTTGCTAGAACACATACGACAAGTTGTGGTCATGCGAAGAAATCTACCATATACATACCGTCTCTTCAATATCCTTCAAAGACTAGAGATTTGTCAGATTCCATAAGCACAAGGCAATGATACTTTCCAAATATCACAATCATGTCCAGATCACAAAGCATTGAGACAGACATTAAGTTGAAACCAAGGGATTCAACAAGCATCACCTTATCCATGTGCTGATCCTTTGAGATTGCAACTCTACCTAGGCCCAATACCTTGCTTTTACCAGTGTCAGCAAATGTGATGTGACTTTTGTCAGAAGGTCGTAGGGTTGAATCCATAAGAAGACTTCAATCACAAGTCATGTGGTTAGTGCATCCACTGTCCATAATCCACTCAGTAGCCTTCAGAGTCGTACCCTATAATGCAGTTAGGGGGATAGGCTTCACAAAGAGAAGTGTGAAGCATAAACATTTGATGAACAAGCATACTATCAAAGTTCAGATCCTTGTTAGGGTAGATAGGATGATTGTCAAGAAACCTAGGGACGAAATACATAGTGAGACCATTTTGGCACTTTATCTTGTGTCCCACAAGATGTCTCAGGTCGCCAGCATTAGTGCTTGAAGCTTTTTATTTCTGGATGGAGACCTTTCCCTGCAAAAGAAAGTTAATTCTTCTTAACCACGCACATCTTCAGGGGTGGCCTAGAAGCAATGAGTCTAAGTGTAGCATCTAAGAACTTTAGCTTTGGGGCCCTAGCAAATAGCCTTGCAGGAGGTGAATAATACTCATAAGAATAAGCAGAAAAGTTCTTGGTTTTATGAATATATCGGTTTGAAGAAACACGTTCATATTCATAAGTCTGAGTATAGTTTATGTGCAAAACATTGGCGTTAGGGTGACCCTGGGGGGTCCACTGTCTGTATGAAGCCTTTGGTCTGGGGTTTGTCTTCTTCCCAGGTGGTGTCATGATGACATTCACAGGAAGCTTCTCAAGACAACTTTTGGGCACCCAGATCTTCTTTAAAGGTGGTCCATTCCTGCAGTTAGTACCAATAAACCTGGCAAACACTTCACTATTCTGATTCTTATATAGCTTATAATTGGCATCAAAGGATTCATCAATGATAATGGGGTTAGCACAAGTGAAGCCAGGTAAGGTAGATGGGTCCACTGAAGGGCCCTTTGAAGCAACTCATGTGGTTTTGGGGTACTACTCAGGCTTCCAATAAGAACCATCAACGTTCATTTTCCTCTCGAACCGAACACCCTCTTTCCTAGGGTTTCGGTTAAAAATCTGTTTCTTGAGGACATCACATAGTGTCTGATGCCCTTTGAGGCTTTTGTACATGCTTGTTTCAAGCAATGTATTTGACCTAGCATTCTCATCAGTAATAATAGTGGTATCCTCGAAAGAGGGGTTAGTTACCACAGCAGCAATTGAAGATATTGCAACATTAGCCGCAATAGAACATTCAGCAACAGAGATAGCATTATCACGCTCAAGACATTTTAAACATGGTGGCACAAAGTCTTCCTGAGTGGAACTGGTCTGTTGAGCGCGAAGTGAATCGTTCTCTTTTTGAAGATCTTCATGAGACGCTCTCAGATTCTCTAGATCTTGCTTCCTTTGAAGATAATCATAGGAAATCTTCTCATGAGTAGCTGAGAGTGTTTCATGGCGACTTTCAAGTTCTTCGTACTTAACATGAAGATTTTTAATGTCTTCAATTACGGACTGAGTTCGATTCATTTCCGCGTCCAACAGGTCATCGCTTTTGTCTACCAACTTTTGAATATGTTCCACAGTAGTTTGTTGTTCAGTTGCAATTTTAGCAAGAGTCTTGTCGCTAGATTTGGATTCACATTTAGAGTCATCTTCACTGGTTGTTTGAAAGTAAGCATCACGTGAGTTACCTTGGCACCTCGTGCCATGAAGTAGTAGGTTGGAGCAGAGTTGTCCTCATCATAGGCTTCAGTGTTGGCGACGTGACCATTGTCTTGAGTGTTGAAGATGGACTTGGCGACGAATGCCGAACCTAGAGCCATGCTTGCCACGCCTGAATCAGACTCCTCCTCAGACTCCTCCTCCACCTCCTCAGAAGAAAACTCCTCCTCTAAATCCATCTCCTTGCCAACAAATGCACGAGTCTTACTGGATGAGCTCTTCTTGTGAGACAAAGACTTTGATGAATACTTTGAAGATTTCTTCTTCTTCTTGTCGTCAGAATCATACTCCTTGCTCTTCTTCTTCTTGTTCTTCCTCTTGTTCTTCTTAGATTCCTTGTCCCATTGAGGACACTCAGAGATGTAGTGGCCTGGCTTCTTGCATTAGTGGCATGTTCTCTTCTTGTGGTCACGAGTAGAAGCCTCGTGATTTCTTGAGCTAGATCTTGAAGACTTTCTGAAGCGATTCTTCTTGGAGAACTTATGGAACTTCTTCATGAGCATAGCTAGCTCCTTTCCAATGTCTTTAGGATCCTTAGAACTGTAGTCAAATTCTTCTTCAGATGATGAAACAACATTTGCCTTCAAGGCATGAGTTCGGCCATAGTTGGGGCCATAGATGTCTCTCTTCTCAGATAGCTGGAACTCATGTGTGTGGAGCGTCTCAAGTATGTCAGACGGATCGAGATCTTTGAAGTCAGGACGTTCTTGTATCATCAGGGCTAGGGTGTAAAATGAGCTGTCAACTAATCTCAGAAGCTTCTTCACAATTTCGTGCTTCGTGATCTCAGTGGCACCAAGAGTGTGAAGCTCATTTGTGACATCGGTGAGGCGATCAAATATGAGCTGGACATTCTCATTATCGTTTCTCTTGAAGCGGTCAAAGAGGTTGTGAAGAACATCGATCCTAGAGTCTCTATGAGTAGAGACGCCTTCGTTGACCTTGGACAGCCAGTCCCAGACTAGCTTCGCAGTTTCCATTGCACTCGCACAGCCATACTTCAACGAAATATGTCCTAGAGGCAATAATGAAGTTGTTATTTATATTTCCTTATATCATGATAAATGTTTATTATTCATGCTAGAATTGTATTAACCGGAAACTTGATACATGTGTGCATACATAGACAAAACACAGTGTCCCTAGTGAACCTCTACTAGACTAGCTTGTTAATCAAAGATGGTTAAGTTTCCTAACAATAGACATGTGTTGTCATTTGATGAACGGGATCACATCATTAGGAGAATGATGTGATGGACAAGACCCATTTGTTAGCTTAGCATCATGATCGTTATGTTTTATTGTTATTGCTTTCTTCATGACTTATACATATTCCTTTGACTATGAGATTATGCAACTCCCGAATACTGGAGGAACACCTTGTGTGCTATCAGACGTCACAATGTCACTGGGTGATTATAAATATGATCTATAGGTGTCTCCGAAGGTGTTTGTTGGGTTGGCATAGATCAGTATTTGGATTTGTCACTCCGAGTATCGAAGAGGTATCTCTGGGCCCTCTCGGTAATGCACGTCACTATAAGCCTTGCAATCAATATGACTAATGAGTTAGTTGCGGGATGATGCATTACGGAACGAGTAAACAGACTTGCCGGCAACGAGATTGAACTAGGTATGATGATACCGACGATCAAATCTCGGGCAAGTAACATAGCGGTGACAAAGGGAGTGACGTATGTTGTTATGCGGTTTGACCGATAAAGATCTTCGTAGAATATGTAGGAACCAATATGAGCATAAAGGTTCCACCATTGGTTATTGACCGGAGATGTGTCTCGGTCATGTCTACATAGTCCTCGAACCCGTACGGTCTGCACGCTTAACGTTCGATGACGATTTGTATTATGAGTTATGTGTTTTGGTGACCGAACTTTGTTCGGAGTCCCGGATGAGATCATGGACATGACGAGGAGTCTCAAAATGGTCAAGAGGTAAAGATTCATATATTGGAAGGTAGTATTCAGACATCGGAATGGTTCCGAGTGATTCGGGTATTTTTTTGGAGTACCGCGGGGTTACGGGAACCCCCCGGGGAAGTGTTGGGCCTACATGGGCCTAAAGGGAGAGAATGGGAATCCCGCAAGGGGTGGCGCGCGCCCCCCTCCCAGGGAGTCCGAATAGGACAAGGAGGAGGGGCTCCCCCCCTTCCCTTTCCCTCCCCCTCTCCTTCCTATTCCCTACGGTGGAGAAAGGAAAAGGGGGGATCCTACTTGGACTAGGAGTCCAATTAGGACTCCCCCTTGGCGCACCCCTCTTGGGCGCCGGCCTCCTCCTCCCCCTTTATATATGGGGGCGGGGCCACCCTAAAGGCACAACAAGAATTCTCTTAGCCGTGTGCGGTGCCCCCCTCCACAGTTTACTCCTCCGGTCATGGTGTCGCAGTGCTTAGGCGAAGCCCTGCGCGGATCACATCACCGTCACCATGCCGTCGTGCTTTCGGAACTGTCCATCGACCCTCTACTGGATCAAGAGCTCGAGGGACGTCATCAAGCTGAACGTGTGCTGAACACGAAGGTGCCGTACGTTCGGTACTTGGATCGGTTGGATCGGTCTACGAGGGTATGTGGACACACTCTCCCCCTCTCATTGCTATGCATCTCCTAGATAGATCTTGCATGATCATAGGAAATTTTTTGAAATTGCATGCTATGTTCCCCAACAGTGGCATCCGAGCCAGGTCTATGCATAGATGTTATATGCACGAGTAGAACACAAAGAGTTGTGGGCGATAATAGTCATACTGCTTACCACCAATGTCTTACTTTGATTCGGCGGTATTGTTGGATGAAGCAGCCCGGACTGACATTACATGACCGCGTTCATGAGACTAGTTCTACCTACGTGCTTTGCACACAGGTGGCTGGCGGGTGTCTGTTTCGCCAACTTTAGTTGAATCGAGTTTGACTATGGCTGGTCCTTGTTGAAGGTTAAAACAGCACACTTGACGAAAAATCGTTGTGGTTTTGATGTGTAGGTAAGAACGGTTCTTGCTAGAAGCCCGTAGCAGCCACGTAAAACTTGCAAGAACAAAGTAGAGGTCATCTAACTTGTTTTTGCACGGCATGTTGCGATGTGATATGGTCAAGATGTGATGAGATATATATTGTTGTATGAGATGATCATGTTTTGTAAAAGTTATCGGCAACTGGCAGGAGCCTTATGGTTGTCGCTTTATTGTATGAAATGCAATCGCCATGTAATTGCTTTACTTTATCACTAAACGGTAGCAATAGTCATAGAAGCAATAGTTGGCGAGACGACAACGATGCTACGATGCAGATCAAGGTGTCAAGCAGGTGACGATGGAGATCATGACAGTGCTTTGGAGATGGAGATCAAAGGCACAAGCTGATGATGGCCATATCATATCACATATTTTGGTTGCATTTGATGTTTATCTTTTTATGCATCCTATTTTTCTTAGTACGCCGGTAGCATTATAAGATGATCCCTCACTAAATTTCAAGGCACAAGTGTTCTCCCTGAGTATGCACCGTTGCTACAATTCGTCGTGCCAAGACACCACGTGATGATCGGGTGTGATCAGATCTACATTCACATACAACGAGTGCAAGCCAGTTTGCACATGCAGAAAACTCGGGTTAAACTTGACGAGCCTAGCATATGCAGATATGGCCTCGGAATACTGACACCGAAAGGTCGAATGTGAATCATATAGTAGATATGATCAACATAGTGATGTTCACCATTGAAAACTATTCCATCTCATGTGATGATCGGACATGGTATAGTTGATATGGATCACGTGATCATTTAGATGACTAGAGGGATGTCTATCTATGTGGGAGTTCTTAAGGAATATGATTAATTGAACATTAATTTATCATGAACTTAGTCCTGCTAGTATTTGCAAATTATGTTGTAGATCAATAGCTCGTGTTATAGCTCCCTGTTTATTTTTGATATGTGCCTAGATAAAAATAAGTTGAAAGATGATCGTAGCAATGATGCATACTGGATCCGTGATGTGAGGATTATCCTCATTGCTGCACAGAAGAATTATGTCCTTGATGCACCTCTAGGTGACAGACCTTTTGCAGGAACAGATGCAGACGTTATGAACATTTGGAAAGCTCGGTACGATGACTACTTGATAGTTTAGTGCGCCATGCTTTACGGCTTAGAACCGGGACTTCAAAAACGTTTTGAACGACACGGAGCATATAAGATGTTCCAAGAGCTGAAATTGGTATTTCAGACTCATGCCCAAGTCGAGATGTATGAGACCTCTGACAAGTACTTTGCCTACAAGATGGAAGAGAATAGCTCAACTAGTGAGCATGTGCTCAGAATGTCTGAGTACTACAATTGCTTGAAACAAGTGGGAGTTAATCTTCTAGATAAGATAGTGATTGATAGAGTTCTCTAGTCACTATCACCAAGTTACTGGAACTTCGTGATGAACTATAATATGCAAGGGATGGAAAAGACAATTCCCGAGCTCTTCGCAATGCTAAAGGCTGCGGAGGTATAAATAAAAAAGGAGCATCAAGTGTTGATGGTTAACAAGACCACTAGTTTCAAGAAAAAAGGCTAAGGGAAGAAGCGGAACTCCAATAATAATAGCAAGCAAGTTGCTACTCCCGGGAAGAAGCCCAAGTCAGGACCTAAACCTGAAACTGACTGCTTCTACTACAAAGGGACTGGTCACTGGAAGCGGAACTGCCACATGTATTTGGCGGATAAGAAGGATGGCAAAGTGAAAGGTATATTTGATATACATGTTATTGATGTTTACTTTACTAGTGTTCATAGTAACCCCAGGGTATTTGATACTGGTTCAGTTGAAGGAAATATGCCCTAGAGGCAATAATAAAGTTGTTATTTATATTTCCTTATATCATGATAAATGTTCATTATTCATGTTAGAATTGTATTAACTGGAAACTTGATACATGTGTGAATACATAGACAAAATAGAGTGTCCCTCGTATGCCTCTACTTGACTAGCTCATTAATCAAAGATGGTTAAGTTTCCTAACCATAGACATGTGTTATCATTTGATGAACGTGATCACATCATTAGGAGAATTATGTGATGGACAAGACCCATCCATTAGCTTAGCATAAATGATTGTTTCGTTTTATTGTTATTGCTTTCTTCTTGACTTATACATGTTCCTATGACTATGAGATTATGCAACTCCCGAATACCGGAGGAACACCTTGTGTGCCATCAAACGTCACAACGTAACTGGGTGATTATAAAGATGCTCTACAGGTGTCTCCGATGGTGTTTGTTGAGTTGGCATAGATCAAGATTACGATTTGTCACTCCATGTATTGGAGAGGTATCTATGGGCCCTCTTGGTAATGCAAATCACTATGAGCCTTGCAAGCAATGTGAGTAATGAGTTAGTTACAGGATGATGCATTACAGAACGAGTAAAGAGACTTGCCGGTAACGAGATTGAACTAGGTATGATGATACGGATGATCGAATCTCGGGTAAGTAACATACCGATAACAAAGGGAATGACATATGTTGTTATGCGGTTTGACCGATAAAGATCTTCGTAAAATATGTAGGAGCCAATATGAGCATCCAGGTTCTGCTATTCGTTATTAATTGGAGATGTGTCTCGGTCATGTCTACATAGTTATCTAACCCGTAGGGTCCGCACGCTTAACGTTCGATGAAGATTTGTATTATGAGTTATGTGATTTGATGACCGAAGTTTGTTCGGAGTCCCAGATGAGATCACTGACATGACGAGGAGTCTCAAAATGGTCGAGAGGTAAAGATCGATATATTGGAAGGCTATATTCGGACATCGGAATGGTTCCGAGTGATTCGGGTATTTTTCGGAGTACCGAAGAGTTACGGGAATTCGCCGGGGGAAGGTAATGGGCCTTATTGGGCTTTAGTGGAGAGAGGGAAGAAGGGCCATGAGGTGGCACACGCCTCCCCCCTGCCCAAACCGAATTGGACAAGGGGGGGGGCGTGCCCCCCCTCTTCCTTCTCCCTCTCCCTCCTTTCCTTCTTTCCTACTCTGAAAAGGAAAGGGAATCCTACTAGGACTTGGGATCCTAGTAAGACTCCCAACACTTGGCGCGCCCCTAGGAGAGCCGGCCTCTCTCCCTCCCTCCTTTATATACGTGGGCAGGGGGTACCCCAAAGGCACACCAAGTCTTCTCTTAGCCGTGTGCGGTGCCCCCCACTACTGCGGGATGCTGCTAACGCGACACTACGATCAGAGACCCTTCGACGAAACTGTGTGCGACGCAATAATCGCAAACGGTGGTGTAAAAAACCGTCAAAAAAGGTGCAAAACTTTTGCGATGGAGGATGCATCAAACACGGTTCAGATTTTAGTTGTGTGTGCGATTCAGGGCATACAATTCAGTTCAATTAACCATTTTCGATGAGGAGGAACAAAAGAAACGGGCAGCCAAATGAAGGTGTGTGTGATGTAAAGCATATGGTTCACTTGGATGAACTGTTTGCGATTAGGCAACACAAAAGAAACGGTCAGCCAGATCAAGGTGTGTGCGATATACGGCATGCGGTTCACTCGGATGAACTTTTTGCGTGAAGACAAGAGAACAGAAATGGTACAATATAACAAATACCATAAATATTGCAAGGTTCAAATTCAAAGATTACAACGCCCAAATTCAAACATTGCAAGTTGCATCATTTCTGAAAAGGGATTAGCCGCTGACAAGTCATGCATGGGTTTGACACAGTGACTTCCAATTGCTTTGCCATATGCTCTTCCAATACGAAGTTTGGCATTTTAGGAAGCTCTTCCATTCCGCAGTACCTGCCGGCTCTGATAATGATACCATTCATCTTTCCTAATTAAATACGTGTTCAACCTCAATACCCTCAGCACCTTTGCTCTAGCAAGAAAGAACCTGGCGAGTGTAATATCCGGTAAGGTCCCTCGGTAGGAGATCAAAGTAATATTTGAGAGATGCAGATCCAGGCATTCGATATGATTGTCGTTATAAACATTATCCACATCCGGGCCTATTATTATCTGTAAAAGAAGATAACATGTTAGTGCCTACATGCAGTTTTGAACACTGCTACATTCCCATTTGGTTTGCAGCATTTTTAAAATGCACCAACGTGCCATCTTCGATCTGGCATGATTAACATGGGCATTTGATTACAATCTAGAAACATGTAGCCTTCTTCATAAGAGGTTGGATTGGATGAAAAATTCCCTTAGAAAACTGGTACAGATGAATCCAAAGGAGAAACGCTTATGGATGATTGTAACCATATGAATGAAGCAACCAATATGGGGTGGGGTGTATGTCCTAAAATCCTCCAAAATTCCTTCAGAAATCGTAGTATATTGTCATTGTAAACTTGGGAAAAGGTGCAAAAAATTGAACTCCCTTATGGTTAACGTTTAGCAGGAAAGGAACATCACCTTGATATATAGCTTCTTCAGGCACGGAAAGCATCTCAGGCAACTGACAACTTGGTCTAGGTTGGCGCTGGCAGATTCTAGTGCCAAGACCTTCACTGTGCCAGAGTCTGGGTGAAGCTTCGTTGTATGACAGACGAACATACATCTTCAAAACTACAAATAACATTGATATCAAGAAGGAGAGGTATAAGGCGACTGTTGTACCTGAAAGTTGTAGTATTTGACAAACGAGTAGCCCACCACTTACAATTTTAGCGTAGAAATGACATTGATTCTTGTTGGACCTTTTTTGATCAACTACAAGTAATATCTCTAGTGAAGGTGTGTCCTGGATGACCATATTGTGGTCCACATTTTGTGATCTCTCATTGCAGCACCAGCAACACACATAAATAGTCCGGAGAGTCCTGGAGGTGATGTGCAAGGTACTCGACCAATTCATCGCCTGAAGACGAAGGAACTCGAGTGCAGTACAACCATGGACCCGGCGCTCCATGTCATACTTTGGGATCCGGATGGCGACGAGCTCGAGGTGCTTCAGTCGTGGTAGAAAAAGAGCAGGCGCGTCATTAAGGGGGGATGGCAATTCATGAACATGGCGAGGCGCAGCATGGGCACGAAGCGGAGCGTGGACGTTGGCAGCAAGCGCATATGCCCATCATTATAGCTAAGCTTCTCGAGCTGATCTATAGCGGGGGATCAGAACCACTCGTCAAGCTTGGCTCGGTCCTTGCCATTGGAACAGAACTTGCCCGTGATAAGGCCTTTGATTGGGCCATGGTGACTGCCGAGGATCTAGGAGAACACATCCAAGCTTTGGCGATAGCCATGGCAGAGCTTGTGGGCGTCGAGGAGGTCGACAGGGATGAGGAGCCATAGGTGGCGCCACCGCCGGGAAAGGGCAGCTGTCCTCGCCCGATATTTGATTGGGAGGAGGGATATGATGACTATCAACATATCATCCGGGAGGTTGTTGATGAAGTCTAGGCCTGCTGGAGTCGCTTGCAGTTCTTTCTTGACCCGCCTCTGCTTGTTGGCAGCCTCGTTCTCCACCTCGTCGGCGGCGATGGAAACCTCTGTCTGAATATCCACGCCATGCTTCGGTGCTTCATCAGCCCCAGCGTCGCCACTACCTCCGATGGGGCGCTTCGGCGGCATCCTCGTACACTGACGGCTTTGAGGACTGAGAGCGGCGTCGAGGATGCGGGCGGAGAGAGAGAGGAAAAGTGTGTGTGGCGAGTATGGGGGGTGCGGCCGCTCGGCAACGCCATTAATATAGACCAGTGGGAGCAAGGTGGGCGGCGGTCCAAGGCTGTCTCCCTTCCCGGTGAGAACGACTGCTTAATCTCTAGTATGAATGAAATCTATGCTTAATTACTGAATTCTAGTTGCAAAAAATAGATAGTGCTATTGATTTTTAGCTGCATATTTTGACAAATCGTTGTGTCTCTTGGCTTAGCTCCGAAGTCTAACTTTAATTTGCACACCGTAATCTAAACCGCTTGCGTTGAAGAGATGCACAGATCCTGCGTTGAACAGCTTGTACGCTTCCCGGTTAGCCTGTGCACCGGACTGCGCTCACACACCTCCCGTTCAGTCAAGCAGCTGTCCACATGGCACCTCCTATAGCCGTTAAAACCAAGACACGTCGCATCATGTGAATGGTTAACAGAACGCACATGGTTTCAATTATACAAATGTTTGAGATATTAAAGTGGCAGCTATTTTTTTCAAAATGCCTTTGTTGGCTGCCATTATTCGAGTGCGCCTTCTCTCAAAATGGACACAAAAAATACCACAGCATGTCGGGTGTCCTTCCATGATAGCATGCCAAATTTCATGAATTTCAGACGAGTTTTAGATTTACTAGAATTTAAAAACAAAGTATCTCAACATTTTGTCGGCAATCAATGGTGCCCTGTGATACGTCTCCAACATATCTATAATTTTTGATTGTTCCATGCTATATTATTTCCTGTTTTGGACATTATTGGGCTTTACTATACACTTTTATATTATTTTTGGACTAACCTATTAACCGGAGGCCCGGCCCAGAATTGCAGTTTTTTGCCTATTTTAGGGTTTCGCAGAAAAAGAATATCAAACGGAGTCCAAACGGAATGAAACCTTCAGGAACGTGATTTGTGGAACGAACAGGATCCATAGGACTTGGACCCTACGTCAAGCAATCAACGAGGAGGGCACGAGGTAGGGGGCGCACCTACCCCCCCTAGGCACGCCCTCTACCCTCGTGGGGCCCACGTTGCTCCATCGACTTACTCCTTCCTCCTATATATACCTACGTACCCCCAAACTACCAGATACGGAGCCAAATCCCTAATTCCACCACCGTAACTTTCTGTATTCATGAGATCCCATCTTGGGGCCTTTTCCGAAGCTCCCCCGGAGGGGGTATCGATCATAGAGGGCTTCTACATCAACACCATAGCCTCTCCAATGAAGTGTGAGTAGTTTACTTCAGACCTACGAGTCCATAGTTATTAGCTAGATGGCTTCTTCTCTCTTTTTGGATCTAAATACAAAGTTCTCCCCCTCTCTTGTGGAGATCTATTCGATGTAATCTTATTTTTGCGGTGTGTTTGCTGAGATCGATCAATTGTGGGTTTATGATCAAGTTTATCTATGAACCATATTTGAATCTTCTCCGAATTCTTTTATGTATGATTGGTTATCTTTGCAAGTCTCTTCGAATTATCAGTTTGGTTTGGCCTACTGGATTGATCTTTCTTGCAATGGGAGAAGTGCTTACCTTTGGGTTCAATCTTGCGGTGTCCTTTCCCAGTGATAGTAGGGGCAGCAAGGCACGTATTGTATTGTTGCCATCATGGATAACAAGATGGATTTGATATCATATTGCATGAGTTTATCACTCTACATCATGTCATCTTTCTTAAAGCGTTACTCTGTTCTCTTGAACTTAATACTCTAGATGCATGCTGGATAGCGGTCGATGTGTGGGGTAATAGTAGTAGATGCAAGCAGGAGTTGGTCTACTTGTCTCGGATGTGATGCCTATATACATGATAATACCTAGATATTCTCATAACTATGCTCAATTCTGTCAATTGCTTAACAGTAATTTGTTCACCCACCGTAATACTTATGCTCTCGAGAGAAGCCTCTAGTGAAACCTATGGCCCCCGGGTCTTTTCTCCATCATATTTATCTTCCAATACTTAGTTATTTCCTTTGCCATTTATTTTACTTGCATCTTTATTTCTCTTTATCATAAAAATACCAAAAATATTATCTTATCATATCTATCAGATCCCACTCTCGTAGGTGACCGTGAAGGGATTGACAACCCCTTTATCGCGTTGGTTGCGAGGAGTTTATTTGTTTGTGTAGGTGCGAGGGACTCGTGCGTGGCCTCCTACTGTATTGATACCTTGGTTCTCAAAAACTGAGGGAAATACTTACGCTACTCTACTGCATCACCCTTTCCTCTTCAAGGGAAAACCAACGCGGTGCTCAAGAGGTAGCACCCTGGTGTTTGAAATTCATTCCCATTTCTTGCATGGGACCTAAGCATGCACCCAAGGACACATATTTGATTTTTCAACCAATTTATATGCACTGGAGTATGTGCATGTAGTTGAAATTTGAATTATGCACATGAATGCATTGAAAACTCAGTTAATGCATAAAAATGTCCAAACGAACCCCGAAAAATCACAAAAATTGACACAACACTCCCGTTGTTCTATGTTGACATGAGAAAAAACAATTGAAAGCAATAAGAGGCAATGGATATCGTTCATCCCCAAAGGTGGGACGTTCCCTATCGAAACCATCATGCTTGTTGTGAGATGCTCTGGTTTGTGAGAAGCGTATACCTAAACTGCCCCAAATGGGACAATTTTTTTACCACAGCATGTTGATGCCACTCCATGATAGCATGCCAAATTTCATGAATTTCAGACGAGTTTTAGATTTACTAGAATTTAAAAACCAGGCATCTCAACGTTTTGCTGGCAATCAACGGTGCCCTAGTATTTGAAATTCATTCCCATTTCTTGCATGGGGCCTAAGCATGCACCCAAGGACACATATTTGATTTTTCAACCAATTTATATGCACTGGAGCATGTGCATGTAGTTCAAATTTGAATTATGCACATAAATTCATTGAAAACTCAATTAATGCATAAAAATGTCCAAACGAGCCCCAAAAAATCACAAAAATTGACACAACACTCCTGTTGTTCTATGTTGACACAAGAAAAAATTTGAAAGCAATAAGAGGCAATGGATATCGTTTTGTCCCCAAAGGTGGGACGTTCCCTATCGAAATCATCATGCTTGTTGTGAGAAGCTCTGGTTTGTGAGAAGCTTATACCCAAACCTTCCCCAAATGGGACAATTTTTTTACCACCGCATGTTGATGCCACTCCATGATACCATGCCAAGTTTCATGAATTTCAGACGAGTTTTGGATTCACTAGAATTTAAATATCAGGTATCTTAGTGTTTTTCCATCAATCAACGGTGCCGTGGTGTTTGACATTCATTCCCATTTTTTACATGGGACTTAAGCATGCACCCAAGGACAAAGATTTGATTTTTCAACCAATTTATATGCACTGGAGCATGTGCATGTAGTTCAAATTTGAATTATGCACATAAATGCATTGAAACTCACTTAATGCATAAAAACGTCCAAACAAACCCCAAAAAATCACAAAAAATAACACAACACTCCTGTTGTTCTACGTTGACACGAGGAAAAATTTGAAAGCAATAAGAGGCAATGGATATCGTTTCGTCCCCAAAGGTGGGGCGTTCCCTACCAAAACCATCATGCTTCTTGTGAGAAGCTTAGTTTGTGAGAAGCATATGCGCAAACCTGCCCCAAATGGGACAAAATATTTACCACAGCATGTTGATGCCGCTCCATGATAGCATGCCAAGTTTCATGAATTTCAGACGAGTTTTGGAGTTACTAGAATTTAAAAACAAGGTATCTCAATGTTTGTGGCCGAGTGACGGTGGCAGAGTGTTTGACATTCATTCCCATTTATTGCATGGGACCTAAGCATGCACCCAAGGACAAAGGTTTGATTTTTCAACCAATTTATATGCACTAGAGCATGTGCATGTAGTTCAAATTTGAATTATGCACATAAATGCATGGAAAACTCACTTAATGCATAAAAATATCCAAACAAACCCCAAAAAATCACAAAAAAATAACACAACACTCCTGTTGTTCTATGTTGACACGAATTTTTTTTAAAACAATAAGAGGCAATGGATATCGTTTCATCCCCAAAGGTGGGGCGTTCCCTACCGAAACCAGCATGCTTGTTGTGAGAAGCTGTGGTTTGTGAGAAGCACATACCCAAACCTGCCCCAAATGGGACAAAAAGTTTACCATGACATGTTGATGCCGCTCCATGATAGCATGCCAAGTTTCATGAATTTCAGATGAGTTTTGGATTTACTAGAATTTAAAAACCAGGTATCTCAAAGTTTGCGGCCGAGTGACGGTGGCAGGGTGTTTGACATTCATTCCTATTTCTTGCATGGGACCTAAGCATGCACTCAAGGACAAAGATTTGTTTTTCAACCAATTTATATGCATTGGAGCATCTGCATGTAGTTCAAATTTGAATTATGCACATAAATGCATTGAAAACTCACTTAATGCATAAAAATGTCCAAACGAACCCTGAATAATTCCAATTCTTTTAGGACACACATATAGTTGCATGTCCACTATAGATAAAAGGTCTAGCAACTGAAACACCGTCCATGGCCGTTGTGACCCCATTATGTAATTCAAATCAAGACGAAATATCAAGTAGATCCCACACAGTTTATTATAACTAACCGTGTGAGATGCAGCACAAAATATCTTGGAGCATCGTCGTAGTATAGTACGCATACGGCTTACGTGAGATGGTGCGACGGCTACAGTCCACAGCCCGCTCTGAATAAGGGACAGTGTCTGATGACACTTTGCGCGCTAGTTTTTTCGCTGAAGCGATTCCAAATTTTAGGCTTCCATGGAAATATGTACCTTCCGCCCCTCCCCATTACCAAAAGCCACATTTCCCCTGTTTTCGCCTTCCTTTCCAAGTTGAAACCTTCACTCCTTGCTTGCAGTGCTGCCTCCTCACCAGTGACCCTCCTTCACGCTGCCCGGCCTCGCCTATCCAAGTAGGTTATCCACACCCGACCCCCATCCTCCTCCTCCTTCCACATTCCATATGGCCTGACCGCCGGCGCGAGCGCGAAACCTTCCACCCAAATCACCGACCCCTCCACCAAATAAGCACCGACCTAAGCCATGGTGAATGCAGTATAGCCAAGATCTCAAGGAGCATTTGGTAGGGGAGAAGCAAATCGCGGCCGCACGCACAGATGAGGTCGCGATGGCTGCCATTCGTGCTGACCCCTAGATCTTGGAGGAGCACCTCGCCATCGAGGCCACCGTTGACGCCTCGCGCCGACGCCGCGACGCGGTTGGCTGCTTCAAATGACAGTTCATGGCGTTTTCTCAAGGCCACCGTTCGTGCCTTTGACGAAGACTATGAGGTGGTTTCTCAGCGTGCACTTGCTTACCTCATCTCAAGAGCCAGCAGGTTGGTGCCCGGAGCGGCTCAAGCAACTCACCACTACAACAAGGGCACCCATGATGTGGAGGCCTTGCCCTCTTCCATGTCCAAGGAGCCAATCATCATCGATATCGCCGACAATGAGGAGCAGTGGTATTATTAGCTCACTATAAGGACCCATGTTTAGTTTGCTAGCTACTGCCTTTCCTTAACAAATTCTAGTGAATTGTGCTATCTACTTTTACCATGCAATCTTATGCTATAGTGTATATGTTCTACATGTCGTGCAATCTGGTGTTCAGTTAACTGCTTGGTTCAATTATGCAAATGTGATGTTCAATTCTTCGGGGTGCAATATTTCCAAGTTGTTAAGCATGCTTGGTTTGGTTAACTGTCTGATCTTCTATTATGAGTATGTTAGATTGTGCAATGTGGTGCTCAGTTAACATTTGGTTCATTTGTTGTGGTGTTTAGTTAACTGTTTGCTTCAATTCTGCAGTGCGATGTTCAATTGTTGTGGCTGCATTCTGTTATTGTATACCATGTGAGAAATAAATCGAATTTGGTTGTACTAAATACATGAGAAACAAATACAATTGCTATATTTCCAAGTTGTTAAGCATGCTTGGTTTGGTTAACTGATTGATCTTCTATTAGGAGTATGTTATATTGTGCAATGTGGTGCGCAGTTAATGTTTGGTTCATTTGTTGTGGTGTTTAGTTAACTGCTTGGTTCAATTATGCAATGCAATGTTCAATTGATGTGGCTGCATTCTGTTATTGTATACCATGTGAGGAATAAATCGAATTTGGCTGCACTTAATACATGAGAAACATATACAAGTGCTATATTTCCTAGTTCTTAATCATGCTTGGTTTGGATAAATGGGTTTTCCATGTGGCTTGAATTAATCTGATGAATCTGCAATGTGCTTATTTTTCATCAACATATTTTACTGATAGCATGCGAAGCCTTACTTAACCTGATGTCTAACTACCTTATATGTGTTGCAGGGAAACAATGGGAAGCACTGAGGTTTACAAAATGGTACTAACTATTACACCTTGCCTTTTTTATTCCTTTGCCCCATTTACAATATAGAGAATATATTTATGCACATCCTTGTTTTCAGGGTTCACTAATGATTACCTCTCAAACCACCTATGTGGTCAGGAGGCAAGGAAAGTTCTCATACAACACCCACGGTTCAATATTGAAGTGTTCCTGAAGAGGTCGAAGGATGGACGGTCAATCATCCATAGGCACTGGCCTAAAGTTGTAAAGACCTTCAACATGAATGAAGGCTCAATATTCGCCTTCCGCTTCAGCAGTTTTCCAGATGAGATGCATCTCTCTATGTACCATCTATGATGCTAATTTTGGAAGGTTCTAGATGTAGCATGTGAAACTTGCTGCTGGTGCAGTTGTGTAATGGGGTAGCTGAGTGCTGAAGCAATATCATGTTGTACTCCGATGTATTTCAATTATGAAATCCTGCTTCCTAAATATGGAAATGGAATATATTATGTGCTTAATATGAATGTCAATTAGATTAGTAAATGAATTATTAATAATAGGGCAATTAGCCCACTAATTGGCCGTTCAACTTGCTAATTTGGTTTTCCTATTGCAAACGGTTATTGGGAAAACAGCATGGGCGATGACCTCAGGCAACACACACAGTTCTCTAGGAATAAACCGTGTTGGATCAATGAACAATCACACACGACATTATCTTGAAAATTGTTTGCGTTACGCCACCTTGCGTAAACGTTTTCCTTGGAGTGATTGTGTGGGATGTATATACGAACGGAAACGTTTAGCGATGACAGACTGTGTGGCATGTACTTACGACCGGAAATGATTTCGCCTGTATAATTGTATTTTTTTAGCACTACTTTACGTTTTTCTGTATTTGAGTGCTCTCCGGTCGCACATGACCTCATTTTGCCGAGAGTGTGTGCCAGGAGGGCATATCCTCGACGGTTTCTTGGTCGTGTGGGAAGGACCCCCCTATCGCCCACACTCACTAGGTGACGGTTCCGAACGCCATCGCGGAAAGGGGTTAAAAACCGTTTGTATAGCACCACGTGTACCAGTGCCGCTCCACAGTTACACACCGCGGTCATATCATTGTAGTGCTTAGGCGAAGCCCTACGCCGGTAACTTCATCATCACCATCAACTGATACGTCTCCAACGTATCTATAATTTCTGATTGTTCCATGCTATTATATTATCTATTTTGGATGTTTAATGGGCTTTAATATGCTCTTTTATATTATTTTTGGGACTAACATATTAACCGAAGGCCCAGTGCCAGTTTATGTTTTTTGCCTATTTTAGAGTTTTGCAGAAAAGGAATACCAAAAGGAATCCAAACGGAATGAAACCTTCACGATGATCTTTTTTGGACTGAAAGCAAACCATAAGACTCGGAGTTGAAGTCTGGAATGCCACGAGGCGGCCACGAGGTAGGAGGGCGCGCCCGGGGGGTAGGCGCGCCCCCCACCCTCATGGGCCTCTCGTAGCTCCACTGACGTAATTCTTCCGCCTATATATACTCTTATACCTTAGATCGATCGTAGAGGGCCACGAAACCACTTTTCCACCGCCGCAACCTTTTGTACCCGTGAGATCCCATCTTGGGCCTTTTACGGCGATCTGCCGAAGGGGGAATCGATCACGAAGGGATTGTACATCAATACCATAGCCTCTCCGACGAAGCGTGAGTAGTTTACCATAGATCTTCGGGTCCATAGTTATTAGCTAGATAGCTTCTTCTCTCTCTTTGATTCTCAATACAAAGTTCTCCTCGATGTTCTTGGAGATCAATTCGATGTAATACTCTTATGCGGTGTGTTTGCCGAGATCCTATGAATTGTGGGTTTATGAACAAGATTATCTATGAATATTATTTTGTTCTTCTCTGAATTCTTATATGCATGATTTGATATCTTTGCAAGTCTCCTTGAATTATCGGTTTAGTTTGGCCTACTAGATTGATCTTTCTTGCAATGGGAGAAGTGCTTAGCTTTGGGTTCAATCTTGCGGTGTCCTTTCCTAGTGACAGTAGGGGCAGCAAGGCACATATCGTATTGTTTCCATCGAGGATAAAAAGATGGGGTTTATATCATATTACTTGAGTTTATCCCTCTACATCATGTCATCTTGCTTAAAGCGTTACTCTGTTCTTATGACCATAATACTCTAGATTCATGCTAGATAGCGGTCGATGTGTGGAGTAATAGTAGTAGATGCAGAATTGTTTCGATCTACTTGACACGGATGTGATGCCTATATTCATGATCATTGCCTAGATATTCTCATAACTATGCGCTTTTCTATCAATTGCTCGGCAGTAATTTGTTCACCCACTGCTACCTCTTGAGCATTGCGTTGGTTTTCCCTTGAAGAGGAAAGGGTGATGCAGCAAAGTAGCGTAAGTATTTCCCTCAATTTTTGGGAACCAAGGTATCAATCCAATAGGAGGCCACACGCAAGTCCCTCGTACCTACACAAACAAATAAGAACCTCGCAACCAACGC
>NW_024111087.1:0-35272 GCF_003073215.2 Triticum urartu
ATGGCGTCTAGCGAGGGAAATTATCACCGTAGAGGTCCTTACTTTGATGGTACTAATTTTGCTAGTTGGAAGCATAAGATGAAAATGCATATTCTTGGACATAACCCCGCCGTTTGGGCTATTGTGTGTGTATTGGCTTGCAAGGTGAATTCTTTGATGGGAGAACCAAACCCGTGAAGCTACCGCGGAAGAGTTGAAGATGCTGCAATACAATGCTCAAGCTTGTGATATTCTCTTCAACGGATTGTGCCCCGAAGAATTCAACAAAATTCAGCCGTCTTGAGAATGCAAAGGAAATTTGGGATACTTTGATTGATATGCACGAAGGTACCGACTCCGTCAAGGAATCCAAATTGGATGTGCTTCAAAGTCAACTTGACAAGTTCAAAATGAAGGATGGTGAAGGTGTCGCTGAAATGTACTCTAGGCTTGCTCTCATCACAAATGAGATTGCCGGCTTAGGAAGTGAAGAGATGACCGATAGATTCATCATCAAGAAGATCCTAAGAGCCTTGGATGGAAAATATGATACCGTGTGCACATTGATCAAATGATGCCCAATTACAAAGATCTCAAGCCAACGGAAGTCAGTATTGGAAGAATTGTTGCTCATGAGATGTCACTCAAAAGGATAAAGAGGAACTTCACAACAAATCAAGTGGTGCTTACAAAGCCTCATGTGAAGCCCCTACATCATCAAGTGAGAAACAAACTTCAATGAAGAATTGAGCTTAATGGTGAAGAACTTCAACAAGTTCTACAAGAGTAGAAGCAAAGATAGAAGCTCCAAGTCAAGGTCCTACAATGACAAAGATCTTCTAGTCGAGAGCAAAACTGCTACAATTGTGGAAGACCCAGACACTATTCCAATGAGTGTACGGCTCCCTACAAGAGAAGAGAAGACTCTCCCAAAAGAAGAACTAGAAGAGAAGAATCGCCATCTAGAGAAAGAAGGAGTAGAGATGATCGTTATGAACGAAGACACTCACAGAGAAGCAAGGATTCGGAAAGAAGAGAAAAGTCATCAACGAGCTACACAAAACGAAGACATCAAGCTCATGTTGGTGAATGGGTATCCGGCTCCGACTCCGACTACCACTCCGAGAGAAGTTATCACTCCGATTCCGAATATACTCAAGATGAAGGTGTTGTCGGTCTAGCACTTGTGTAAACCAACTCCTATGACATATTTGACTCACCAAATGAAGGAGTTGGAACATGCTTCATGGCTAAAGGCCCAAAGGTATCGCACCCCGAGTATGTTGATTTCAATAGTGGTGAAGATGACTTGTTAGGTGATGATGATTTACTTGTTGACAACTCTAGTGATGAATACTATGATGAAACGTCAATTAATCATGCTAATCAAGATAAAACGAATGACAATGATAAGGAGAAGATTGAGGCTCTAACTAAAGAACTAAACACTCTTAAGTTAGCTCATGAAACTATCTTAGAAGATCATCGAGAACTTTTAAGAACACATGAGAAATTACGCTTTGAAAAGCTCAACCTTGAGCAAGAGCATGAGTTCTTAAAAGCAATCAATGATGATATTTGTAAGAAAAGTTCTTCTTACATTGCCAAGCGTTTACTCTTATCCACTTACATGCCTCAAGTCAAGTCTAGTAACAAGAACAAGAAAGATTCTTCCTCTAGCAGTAACAATGATCATGCTAAATCCAATATTGTTGCTTCTAGTAGTTCTCTTGATTCCACTAATGATTCTCTTAGCCAAGTTACACTTGAGCAAGAAAATAGCTTATTGAAGGGAATTATAGAGAAAGGTAGTACAAGAGCCTTGCCGGGAGTAAAGCAATTCTGAGGAAATTGTACGCAAGCAAGGAAGGCACCGGAAGAATCAAGGTGTTGGTTTTGAACGAAAGTTCAATGCCAATGGAGTTGAGTGGGAAGAAGATCAATACCCCAAGACAAAGTTTGTTCCTCAACAAGAGAAGTATGATACTTCTTTCAAGGGGACACAAGCTCAAGATGATCTTCCACCACAAGACTACAAGCAAAAAGGCAAGGACAAGCTTCAAGAGGAAATTGATGCATTTGAAGAAGCTCCTAAGACCTTAGTTAAGTGGATTCCCAAGACTACTTCAAGTTCCACTTCATCAAGTACGACTACAACTCCAAGGATTCCCATCAAGATGGATGTGGATCCAAAAGAAGAAGAACTAGAGAGTTCTTGAGGGTGACTCCGCCAACATACTTCACTCTTATCATTTTGGCAAGAACAAGTGCAATCAACTTCCACATCTTGCACTAGTTCAAGGAGTCACAACCCTCTTGTTGGTAAGACAAGGGACAAGGTAACCTAAAGCTTTCATGGACATCATCTTGTGTGTGCATCACTCTATGTCTATGGATATCCTTGTTTGTTCCTTGTGGGACTAACCCATGTAGGTATTGAAAGTGCAATTCACTCCAAATGGATAGCTCCAAGTGATCTACATCAACATTGAGCATCCACATCTTCAACATCTACATGAAGTCATCATCGACAAAACCCAAGGTTAGTTCATCCCTCTTAGGGGGGATCTCACATCTAGGGGGAGCTTTACTCTAAGAATTGAGCTAAAGCAACTCTAATGATGTGAACACAACAATGCTTTATGTAAAAGTGGTAACCCCACTTGTGCTTAAACGATGAGTATGACCTATGATCAAATGTTCTCATTTGACTCCTAAGTCAATATACTCATATATAGATGACCTAGTCATCGCAATTGCTTGATAGATGCTAGAATTGTGTTGTGCATGCTTTGCCACATATTTCATTTGCTCTTTTATTGTGTGAGCATGTTGGTTGCATATTTACTCATTCGAGGACATCCACTTGTTGTTTTGATTGTTTGGTTTCTTTTCTTTTGCCAAGTGGATGGACAAGAATGCCTAAGAACCTCTCTCTAGCTATCTATGCTTTTCTCGTCTCAAACTCTATTCATGCTACATCACAAAATTTGATCAAGTCAGATTCGAACCACTCTGTGTGAGGAGCACTCGGAGTCCCCGATTCGTCATAGACTTAAACTTCCAAAACTTCTTTGTGTGTTTCGGTCTGACCGATCCTCACATTTCGGTCATACTCGAGATCACTAGATCGTCTCTAGGTTTTCAATCTCGTGTGCAACCGATTTGAACTTTTCGGTCACACCGAGTTGCTTGTAACTGGAAACAGTTATGCATCTCGGTGCCACCGAGTTGTTGTGCCACGATCTCGGCGCTCACACCGACAGGGTTCGGGCTATATACTATACTCACGGCATATTGTTTTGGAATCCCCGAGAACTCTTTCCGCGCATAGCCTCGCTCTGCCTCCCTGGGTCGTGCTTCTGTGATCGTTCCTCCTTGTCGCTCCAGCCGCCTTCCTTATCGCTGGTTCCTCTCGCCGCCGTCTTGAACGGAATTCGTTTTCTCCGCCTGTGTGCCGGCCCCTGGGCCTCCTCCTACTCTCTTCTACTTTCTTTCTCCTCGTCCTCCTCGTCGCCAGCCGCTTCCTGTCGCTGGTCTCTGCCGCCGTCAACGGAATTTTTCGCTCCTGCCGTTGCCGCTGTAGCGAGTTCATCGCCGAACTAGGGTATGGACTCGATCACAGTGCTATCCCCCGTCTGAATTCCTAGCACATTGTGTTCATTTATGATTCTTGCTACGATGAAACACTCCTATCCAGTCAAAACAATCCTAGTAATAGTTGAGATTCGAAAATTTAGGTTTAGGTTTCCGCGAAACCATCTCGGACCCACCGGGTTGCGGAACTCGGTTCCACCGATTCGGCCACGGCCATTGCACATGTGGTTCTCGGTCTGACCGAGAATTGCAAATCGGTGTGACCGAGTTCAGGACTTTGTGAAACCCTAGCAGTCTCGGTGCCACCGAACTATGACTCGGTCTGACCGAGTTCACTAGTTTAGGTTCCAACAAGCTGCTTCGGTATCACCGAGTTTGCAAATCGGTTGATCCGAAATGCTTTCTGTGGAAAACTAAAACTAAGTTTTTGACTCATTCTTTTGCAAAAATCTCTGCATTTTGTGATGCTCATCCACTCTATCTCATCTATAAACTATTCACAGGGTCAGCAGTCTGAATTTGCAACATGTCTGATCCAAAGTGACAGCCAGAACAAGATCTAGAGGAGCAGGTTCATCTGAGTGAGGGCACTAGTCCCTCTAGCAGCTCTGATGAGGGTAGCAGGAGCACCCCAAGCAATCTTGCCTAAAGCTGCCACTAGAGCAAGCAAGAAGAGACTTCTGAATCTGAGGATGAAGATTATGTGGCAGAGGAAGAGGAAGCCACATCAAAGAAGAAGGTGCTCAAGAAGAGAATATGGCTCAGCTGCAGCCACAAAGCCATGGTCTGAATCATAAAGGGACAGCAGGAGACAGCCAATGTCCAAAGCCAGAGCATCCTCTTAGAAACCCTCCAAATCAACTATAGGAGATGAGGCTGCAAAAGAAAGAAGGAAAGAAAGAGGGGCAGATGGTGCAAGAAAGTTGATCCAATGGCTGAGTTTGAGAAGCACTCCTTCTGAAGAAGAAGAGGAACGAGGAAGAGGTTGCTGCACCAGCACCAAGGCACCAGAGCTATGGGTGATGCTATAAGAGTCAGGGGCTGCTTCCATCCAAGCCCAAAGAAGCAGCCTCAAAGCTGCCTCCAAGCCCAAGAGTGCTACCAACAGATGAAACACCGTGGAACATATTGTGTGAAAGAGAACTAGCGCCCCAGATACCTGACATTGCGGATGTCGGGTGGATTGTGTAGGAAGAACGTAAGGGACAAGTTCTCGGTTTGTCAGGGAAGCTTCATAGCCGAAGAATCCCAGACACCATGAATGGTAATCCTATGGGTGTACGCGACATTGAAGAATTTAGTCAAGCGCGTCTCCCGCGCGCTGAAGACTGTGGGAAGAGAATGCAGATCCACTATGCTTTCAAGAGCGCCAACTGGCGGTGGCTTAACATGAGGTTTCATCCAACGGGCGAAGTGCTTAGAAGCACTTCGTGTATGAATCACCTGCCGTCGTCTGGATCATACGAAGCCCATGTATGTGACATGAGATGGGTTTGATTGGGATATACCATCAAGGATTTAACTGTAAGAACACTCTATGTCCTGAGAGCTGACGCTATGAAGAGCGATTCTCAAAGGAGGTGTTTTGTTCTCCTCTGCTTTGTTATTTGGTATTACGTCAGATGCTTTAAATATATGAGGAAAGAAGAATTCATCGAAGTGGATATTGATGGCAGCTTCATCATGCCACCCTCTTCTACTCACAACACACTTCTATCTTAGCATGGTCTCGGATAGCCTTAAGTGACAGTGCACTGTCAGATATGAGAACGCAGAATACTCCGTCTACAGTTTGCTGCACATAGGCACCAGCTGATCCTATCTTATCTAATAGCCCCAGAATTGCACGCCAGGAAGATGGACCCGGACATATATGCGCTAAGGAAGAGTCGTATTGGATCATAATTCTATGTATTCTCAATGTACTATGATCGCTGCCACACAAATTCGAAGAGCACTTGACACTTTCAAGTTTGGCTATCAGTGCATTATCCTTCTGTCAGGGCTGCCAACTAAACTGGATCTCTAGGCACACTTATTGCCCAAGTCAGGTGATCACAAGATGATCAAGGCCATGCAATAAACTGCTCACATATTTTGATGTGCCACAAAATTCAAGGTGATGAGCCTCATGGTAGAGACCATTAAGAGGACAGCAGCTGATCAGAAGAGGAGCTGTGGATATGCCCCACAAATTCAGGAGTTGATCAACTCAAAGATGGGCACAGGCATCATACCTGTCTGGACATAGGAACACCTGCCCATCCATCCAGACTTTGAGGACAATCAAGTTGTCATGAATGAGAATGAACCATCATCTGCACAAGCTCAAGCAAAGAAGGAGAAGGCAAAGATGGAGAAAGCTGCCAAGATGCCAACTCAAGAGGAGGCATCTGAGTACTTCTTGAAGAACAAGCAGGAGCAGCTCGGTTTACTCTGATAGCATCACTCTACTCTGAGAATTGAGAAAGGACTGGCCACCCTGACTCGAAACCAAGAGAGCCTGGAAAGAATCATGGAACAAAAGTTCTATGACCTGATGTGAAAGTAACTGAGATTCAGTCTGCTGTGGACAACTACAGGATGATATGCAGGAGAGGAAGGGCAAGACCACACTGATGCATTTGCCAGAGTGCCCAGAGCTCAGAGATCATCTGCAGTGCCAGTTCCTGACACCAGAGCCACCACTTCTGCACCAGCTACAGCCTCAGTTCCACCAGCTCCAGCTCTACCCCAGCAGCTCCAACTACTTCTACTGAAGCCTTCGTCCTTGGCGTCATCGACTCCACCAGATCAAGACCAAGCCTGAGAGTCGTTTAGTGCTATGCATTTTCTATGAACTTTTTGGTAACTTGTTGCCAAAGGGGGAGAAAAATGTATAGATCATAGGCTTCGAGAGAGAGAGAGAGTTTGCATTTGTTCTCTCTTGTCTTCTTGGTTGAACTTTATTGCTTTTGTGCTTGAGATACTATGCTAATTTGTGAGACATTGATGATCATGTGTTTGATCATAAGCTACACTTATGCTTGTAGATATTATCTTATCTTATCTTTGATGATCATTCACTTTCTTGGTGATGAGTGCATGTATTTCATTCTTATCATTTTGAGCGCTCCACCAAGATGTATGTGACATGGAAGAGTAACCCATGACTCTAACTCTTTGTGCATTTGCAGTCCAAAGCAAATTTTAAATATGCACAAATTTAGGGGGAGCTCTTACTTATCACATACTTCTCAAAGCGACGATATATTTCATGCTTATTATCATTTGTCGAAGCTTTGATCTATATGTTGTCATCAATTACCAAAAAGGGGGAGATTGAAAGTGCAACTATCCCTGGGTGGTTTTGGTAATTCCTAACAACATATAGCTCATTGAGCTAACATTATTCCAAGATGAATATTTCAGAAAGCTCAATGGATGGCATGGCATGGATGAGGAAAGTGGATCCCTCAAAATTATAAGGACAAAGGATTGGCTCAACTTCAAGACAAGACTCTACATTTTATATTTTAGTGATCCAAGATCACATTGAGTCCATAGGAAAAGCCAATACTATTAAGGAGGGATGAGGTGTTGCTTAATGAGCCTCTTGCTTCATGTGCTTAGTGATATGCTCCAAAATCCTCAACTACCTTTCCATATCCACATATGACCTAAACCAAAAGTCAAACTCGGCCCCACCGATTCTTTCTATCCGGAGCCACCGAGTTTCATGTCATAGCCACTGCCACAAACCCTAGCAAATCGGTTTCACCGATAGGGATCTCGGTCTCACCGAGATGGGATTGCAATTTCTCTGTTTCCCTTCGTAACGTTTCGGTCCACCGAAGTGAGCGATCGGTCCCACCGAGATTGCAATGTAAACTCTCTGTTTCCCTTTTGTAACATTTCGGTCTCACCGAAATGAGCGAATCGGTCCCACCGAGTTTACCTAACCAACTCTCTGGTTAGCTTATTACCAAAATCGGTCTCACCGAGTTTGTGTAATCGGTCACACCGAGATTACGTTATGCCCTAACCCTAACCATATCGGTCCTACCGAGTTGCCAGTTCGGTCCAACAAACAAGCGTCACTATTCAGAAGCTCTCCTGTCGCCTCTCGTTCGATAGTCTGGCCTTCTTTCCTTGTTTCTGTTGATTTATGCGCTGTCGGGGGAACGCCGCCTCCGGCCCCGTCTCTCTCTCCTCATGGCTATGTCACTCGCTCCATGCATACATCGCCCGAATACTCACTAATCTTGGTCACTTATGTATATTCTAAATCGGTCCCCTCAACAAATAATTGTTTCTTCCTCTCGACGAGTCTTCTAATCGATTCGCGTGTACCCCAAACCGCGTTTGGTCCAAGTTGTGTGTAACGGTCCCATTCTAGGGATTCGCTTGACGTGCTTCCAGGCTCAAGGCTAGCTCATGAATATGGCATGATATGCCCAATAGGTCGAGTAATAAAAGCCCTAGTCTCCTTATTATATTTGTTCGTTATCAGTATAATTGTCTTTATTCATGCTATAATTGTGTTATCCGTAAATCGTAATACATGTGTGAATAATAGACACCAACATGTCCCTAGTAAGCCTCTAGTTGACTAGCTCGTTGATCAATGATAGTCATGGTTTCCTGACTATGGACATTGGATGTCATTGATAACGAGATCACATCATTAGGAGAATGATGTGATGGACAAGACCCAATCCTAAGCATAGCACAAGATCGTATAGTTCGTTTGCTAGATTTTCCAATGTCAAGTATCTTTCCTTAGACCATGAGATCGTGTAACTCCCGGATACCGTAGGAGTGCTTTGGGTGTGCCAAGCGTCACAACGTAACTGGGTGACTATAAAGGTATACTACGGGTATCTCCGAAAGTGTCTGTTGGGTTGACACGAATCAAGACTGGGATTTGTCACTCCGTATAATGGAGAGGTATCTCTGGGCCCACTCGGTAATGCATCATCATAATGAGCTCAATGTGACCAAGTGTCTGGTCACGGGATCATGCATTACGGTACGAGTAAAGTGACTTGCCGGTAACGAGATTGAACGAGGTATTGGGATACATCGATCGATCGAATCTCGGGCAAGTAACGTACCGATTGACAAAGGGAATTGTATACGGGGTTGAATCCTCGACATCATGGTTCATCCGATGAGATCATCGAGGAGCATGTGGGAGCCAACATGGGTATCCAGATCCCGCTGTTGGTTATTGACCGGAGAGCCATCTCGGTCATGTCTACATGTCTCCCGAACCCGTAGGGTCTACACACTTAAGGTTCGGTGACGCTAGTTGTAGATATGCGCATACACCCAACAACCGCACGGTATCTCTTTAGAGGGTTCACACACCTTAAGTTCAGTGATGCTAGCGTCGCTTTAGGGATTGTATATGCATGTAACCTATCGCCGAATGTTGTTTCGGGAAGTCCCGGGCTGAGAATTACTACCGCAGGACGTCACGAGGATTTCGGAATGGTCGGAGGTAAATAATTATATATAGGAATGCTATTTCGGGGCATCGGACTAAGTTTTTCGGTAGATTCAAGCCCGAGTATGAGTGCTGTAACTCCGGGATCCGACAGTAGGCGTCTCCTATGGGATCTTGCCATAACTCCGGGTGGAGAATGCTCACCAGACATAATCTAACTAGAAGAGGTTAAGGAACACCCACATCGGTGCTATAGACTGACTGCTGTGGTAGGGTGGTGACGGCTCTTAGCCCTACTGTAGTTCCAAAGTCAAGGAAACAGTGCTTTCACCACCCCGAAGACGTGCCATGCGCCTATGGGTTTCTAAGGGAAGAATGGAGAAGAGTAAGACCCGAAGTCCTCAGGAATGGAGCACGTTTCCTCAGGTGCCTGCGAGGTTAAGTAGGAGGTGATCCTCCCTTCGGCCGCACTCCACGCTCCAGGTAAGCACTTAGGCACTCTAATTGCTGTGTCCTAGTCTGACAGCTGCAGATCGAGGCGCCGTGCTGTCGCCGTCCCCCCCCTTTAAGTCACCCAGCTCCTATTATATATGTGCGTAGGCGTATGCTGCGGATACTTCTTAGTCCCCTGTGCTCGGTGCCTCCCTCTTCCTCCTTCTATCCCCAACACCTCCTCTCTCCCTCCATAGTGCTTGGCGATGCACCCTAGCCCTTCGTCACCGGCGACGTTTGAGTACCTCGCCCTATTGTCCTCGCTATGACAGCCCTAACTACGCCGTCTGCTGCTGTTGGATAGCCATCTTCCTCGTCCAACCTTCTTCCCTTACCCTATATCTGTGGAACTGGGTATCAAGATATGGGAGAATTAACCAGCAGAGACGTGTGAAACTCGTTACATGTAGATGTTGGAATTATAAGTGCAGAACCATCTCATGTAATGTCTCGCGTGTATGCCGTCGTTCGTTGCTTAGTTTATACCTCTAATCGGAGAGGCCGATGATTGGATCACCTGATGTTTACGCCGTGTGGTTTCCTCATTTTCTTCGCATGCCGTGTGTATGATAAAGTATCGATTTCTGTTTCCCGCTGGCATAAATTAAAATAGAGTACTTGTAGATCGCATATTCACGCGTCAATAAACTCTTCTTGTTATTGCTTAGGTGTTATTGGATATCTCCCTAGTTTATCTTGTCGCTATCTGAAATTATAAACAATACAACCAATGGTGTGTTGAAGTTTGTGGTCCCACGCCAAAATCAACCTTCCCATATTTTGCTTCTTTCCCTGTTTAAACTTAGTAGTGTTTTTCCCCTCCACCAAATATTATAATAAACAGCTGTAGTAATTTGTCAAGGGATCCCTTACTCCAAAATAAACGTAGGTTCTCATGCGTAGTTTCTTGCCTTGGTCTCGAGAATGTCTTACGTGAGCGTCATCACAGAAATTCCTCTGACAATACAAAGGGTTGAGGGCCCATACCGGTGTGGCTGTTTGAGTTGTCATATCTTCCCTGCATACTACTTAGTCTGATCTTGCTTCAACTGGGCCGGGGTATTGTGGGATTTGAAGCGTTCCAATGCCAACAACCTTACACTTGTAACGTTACTTGAGCTTGGTTCTTGTACCTTGACACACGTGTGTCCTGCGCGACTAATCTATTTGCACTAATTACATAAAGAATAATGGTCGGCTGCTGGCGGTGCCGCGCGTCTCTTTGGATGCCTTCCCTCGCTGTCCCACAAACCTACAGTGATTGAGGCACGACGCAGTGCCCGACTTCTCGCGCACGAGACATAAAGAGGTCCTTCTATGCAACCGGTCTCTAGAGTAATAGAACGCCTAAGAGTATAAATCACGTCGTGGCTCTTTCACGATAGGTTAAGTGAAAAACTGTCTTGCTAGAACCCTTACTTCAGCCACGTAAAGAGCTTAGCGGCTCCGCTACCAAATAGTAGCCTAGAAGATCGTATCTAACTATTATTTCTTAATGCAGTCAAACTGTGCTCGTTCTGTGATTTGATTGTGGATCCAATATGGCCGCCAAAGTTAATGGCTCTTCTTTCCCACATTCCTTATACTAGCCCCATTGGCATCCTCTGGACCGCCCCATCTGCCTGCGCTCTAGTACGAGGTAGGAAAATGGTAAGCTACCTTGAAATGCATGGATATGGGTGAATTCGACTTCGTATATGAGCTGTGATTCTGGATCATGTGAGGTACTGTTCATTGCTATCCCCTTGGTAATCGGAATCATGACTTGCCCATGTCGAGAGTATGAGCAAACTTCTCCGGCAGCGAGCCATAGGTTAGGTTAGTTTTACATTATAGTAATGTTGCTGGTTATTATGACTGTCGCATTGTTTTGTTCTTCAGTTAAGAGAAACGCCCATACGAATATTACCTTGACCTGTTACATTTAAACGCTTCGTTTAGCAATGTAGAGTCGTATATGAAGTATATAGTTAAGTTTAGTCCTGGGATTGAAATCATGGTAGGACACCAATGCATGTCGGAGTCTACTCTACTGGAATTCGTCATGCCCCTCTATCCCTAATTAGTTACATCACTAATGATGAGTCAAACACTGTCTAACAAGCATAGAATAGAATAGAATTTGCGCAGGGATGTTTCTGACTCTTATAGCACAGTTCCCTTTCTCATATGTTCTATAAGGTGGCGTTATATGCTCAACCTTGTGCTCTTTGTGAAATACAAGCTTCATATAAGCTTTCATGTAAATATACAGCTTCACGCAAGTCTGTATAAAACTATATGCTTTGATCAACTTATCAAAGCGTATATTCCAACTCCGAGATGCTTGCACCAGTCCATAGATGGATCGCTGGAGCTTGCATATTTTTGTTAGCACCTTTAGGATTGACAAAACCTTTGGTTGCATCATATACAACTCTTCTTTAATAAATCCATTAAGGAATGCAGTTTTGTTATCCATTTGCCAGATTTCATAAAATGCGGCAATTGCTAACATGATTCGGAAGACTTAAGCATAGATACGAGTGAGAAACTCTCATCGTAGTCAACACCTTGAACTTGTCGAAAACCTTTTTGCGACAATTCTAGCTTTGTAGATAGTAACACTACTATCAGCGTCCGTCTTCCTCTTGAAGATCCATTTAATCTCAATGGCTCGCCGATCATGGGCAAGTCAATCAAAGTCCATACTTTGTTCTCATACATGGATCTCATCTCAGATTTCATGGCCTCAAGCCATTTCGCGGAATCTGGGCTCATCATCGCTTCCTCATAGTTCGTAGGTTCGTCATGGTCAAGTAACATGACCTCCAGAACAGGATTACCGTACCACTCTGGTGCGGATCTCACTCTGGTTTACCTACGAGGTTCGGTAGTAACTTGATCTGAAGTTACATGATCATCATCATTAGCTTCCTCACTAATTGGTGTAGTAGTCACAGGAACAGATTTCTGTGATGAACTACTTTCCAATAAGGGAGCAGGTACAATTACCTCATCAAGTTCTACTTTCCTCCCACTCACTTCTTTCGAGAGAAACTCCTTCTCTAGAAAGGATCCATTCTCAGCAATGAATATCTTGCCTTCGGATCTGTGATAGAAGGTGTACCCAACATTTTCTTTTGGGTATCCTATGAAGACACTTCTCCGATTTGGGTTTGAGCTTATCAGGTTGAAACTTTTTCACATAAGCATGCAACCTCAAACTTTAAGAAACGACAGCTTAGGTTTCTTGCCAAACCATAGTTCATACGGTGTCGTCTCAACGGATTTAGATGGTGCCCGTATTGTATACAGTGATTATGTGTTGTCTCCAATGACCTAACCTTCAAAATACCCCATACTTAAGTTGAAATGGCTAAACATTTGTTGGAGAGAAACTGGATCAATAAGAATATGCGGAATATAAATTACCTCCAACCTCATAGTGAAGTAATTGTATTAGCTCTATGAAAAGAGCTCATGTATAGTACAATGATTTTTTGTCGATATACTCTCTGGTAACATACTGATCATCCACCGTTTAATACCAGTGCATTCGATGTAGTGACATTAGTTCGACTTGTGCTGAAGGTAATGTTTAGTAGTGTCCTCTTCTACCAACCATGACTGCACTCTCTATATGTATGAGAAGGACCGAAGAACGTAATATTATCAAGCTAATTATTAATAATATTTTGGTAATAGTGTGAAGAGACGAGTAATCGTGGAGATATTCATGATATATTTCTCAACTACAATTAGAGTATATTCGTTGAAACTTTTTTGACATATGGCATTTAGAGTGCCCATAGAAACGGTGGCTCATCTAAATTATGTATACGCTCAAATTGTATAGTTGTGTATCGGTTAATGCCATCCTGTGAAGGATGACAGATCTATGACGTTGTTGTTTACTGTTGTCTCAAAGTGTTTCAGATTTATTGTGTTATCGATTATAAGTAGGACATAGCCCGAAATCTGCGACGTTCAAAGCATCTAGGTGACAAGCATTAATCAGTCGCACTCACCAGAAAGATAGACACGGAATACGGTATACGATTCGTGATATAAGCTCAACTCGTCAACATGATATTGCACTCGGAATACACATACCAGTGTCAAATATTACTATTCCAATATAGTTACATGTTTTGTATCCTCCGATGTGCCAGTTGTGAAAGAATCGTGGATCATGTAACTCGGTAGTGACCCGTTATCCGGTAGAGTCTTAAAAAAACACCACCACGATGACAATAGGTCTTGTCACAAAAAAGTGATCACCAACGCTCTAAAGGAAAGCAATCAACCGGTGACATCTTTGCCGAATAGTTCATGTGGTGTCGATAGGCACCACCCGTTATGGCAACATGGATATTTCTTCCGGGAGTGCTCGGCTGACTAGTTCTTAAACTGCTTCAACACTAACATACACGAGGCTGATATCTAGTAAAGACAGCTATATACTGCACCATGCAGATACGACTCTATCTTGTCCAGGTTATCTTGTGATTTTCGCTTTGATAACTTGTCCGACTTAACGTCAGATGTTGCTCGCTAATTTCAGAATGTTCCCTGTTAAATGTTTGTTTTCTCTGATGCTTACTGGTCATCACTAATCAATTAAGAATCTAAATACGTATATTTGTGTACAATGTCTTTACTTGAGTATTCTCACGACGCGTGCCTCAAGTATAACACATCGTGTGATGGCTCGAGATAATGAGGATAGTCTGAGTCTATTCTTGCTACACATACATATCGGCTGATTCTCTCCAATATTACTTCTAGAAGTGACAAAGACTTGGTGATGCATCGCTATATGTGTAAGTGGGATTGTCGATGTAGATACACCATAACAATGAGAACGCTCGCGAATAACATAAAATAGTCGTGTTCTATGCTTCAATCAATATGACTCAAGTAATCCGTATGAGGACTGATATTATCTATTAAGTACCGACATCTCGTACAGTTTCTGTCGATCGTATTCTCTTCTCTTTCTTATAATAGAAGATAATCATCCCGACCTAATGGCTGATTACTCAACTGGCTGATCATAGTCTCAATTGACCATCTGACTCACGCAAAGGAGTGAGAGGTTAGTTAGACTCTCAATATAAATATAACTGTGTGACTAGATCTGATAATGAGTGCACGCGGAGGTCTACAATCTCATACGTCTGACGGGAGCGAGCACTAGTAACTGAAGTTCTCAGCACCAGACTTCTCGTTATGCGAATTACTAGGTATACCCTGATTCTCTAGCACTAAACATAATGTATTCACTCCTAAGCCCGTAGTGCGTGTGTTACAATCGTGTATCACATATTCATAAGAGGTAATGATATAGTATCGCTGTCAGGCGTCGAAGAGATAGTACGTGTCTTGGGTGTGCATAGAATTACTTACGTCCAGCTTAGAATCCCTCTTGGGAACCACTATCGCGTATCACAGTCTCTCTCATATATCATCGTCTCATCTTCACACCTCACTGGATAGTATAATTTTGACTTAGACTCATGTGACGTGGATACTGTCATAGAGTCTTAGTCTCAGCATACGTGACTCTTCCAGTTTAAATTAAGTATTATTGCGTGAGTTGTTCTTAACTTTAGTGCCTCGTGAATGTCCAACCTTGAACTATACTTAGGCCAGTTCATATTATCGGTACAATTGAACTGGATCTCAAAAACAGGAAGATCAGCTGCACTCAGAGGAGGGTTGCGTATCATTCACGACACCCGTCTAGATATAAGATGACCTCACTCAGACGAGAACAGTAAAGCTATTTCTAATAATAGAGTCTTGTACACAGGTAGTTCACACGTGAGCTAGGGGGCAAGAAGATCGCGATGTGTCTCGATAAACGTATAGGGTGGAGGTACGTGTTAACGTGTCTTTTGTCAGGAAACAAGTACGTTTCGTTTTGCATTTTATTTTCCTGCGCGGAGGTTGTCTGGGGCAGGTGACAGAGACTTGCCGCTTCTTACCTTTTGATGGCATAGTTGTAGCCTCTCGCTCAACTGCTCATTGGTTCGCATCTCTAAGTGGCGCGCGCGGACCAATGAATGGACATTAATAGGGTTGAGCAAAGGCGCCTTTACTTATAGATATAAGGCACGGACAGTGAGTCCTTGGCTCCAATAAATGAATGTTGTGAGCACTGTGCGGACGCGGGGAGTGCCGACTTGAGGTGAAATGTTCCAGTGGCGTTAATGAAGCTGAAGAGACATCGGTTGTGTTACCGTAACACAGATTAAACTCTCGCTCTACTCGGCCGCGGCTCTGGGAGAGATATCAAGGTACTGTACGCGCACAGCAAATTAGATGGTGTGGTGCAATAGTAAAGAGGCTTCGGTAAGGTAGAGAAGACATGTTCTTACCTGCTGTCCTAGGTACGAAGCAATCAGAATATACTCTTCGGTTCTATCTCAGATAGTGGGAGAGGAGTGCGTGGCGCGCGAATCAGAACCGCATCGCTTAGCTATGACTCAAGAGCTGAGGGTGAGTATAGATAGTGCGTCTGGTGCTCGTGGATTGACGCTTTTAAACGGTCTTTAACTTCAAAGCCGGATCCAAATATCTGTGAGCAAGTTATCATCTCGCTGGTGTGCAGCTCATTGTAGCGTCACACATTATATCTACACACAACATTGCACAGTGCTTTTGTCAATCTTATACTTTTAGGTGATATATAGACAGTGTCTAGGACTAAATCTGTCCCGAGCTTCGGTACGCACTCGGGCTCAATAAATAACGGAAGTCAGCGCAAGATAATTATAGCAAGTGACTAAAGATCAAAGTTCAACTCTACAATGCTCTACGCTATCGGTCGTCCCAAGTTACATCATGTCAGAAACCGGGGAAGGATCCTTTGCAGGAAAAGAACTTGGGTTCCGCGAACCGACAAGCCTTGTACATATGGGGCTGCGCAAAAAGTGGGTTATAGCTATCAAGGCTCAGAATAGCTGATGTCGTGAGTTTAATTATGATATTTTGGCTTGCCTTCTTATCTCCATTATTTGTAAAAGAAGGCATTAGTGACGCGAGTGAATAGACATATATTGCTGTTTACTCAAGGAGATCCCATTAACGTCATACTTCAAGCAATAGTGGGTATGAACCTCAATTGCCAAGAGAATTATCGTCTGCGATGTACTCATGATCCTATTTTCTACTTTGGATGCAATCTCACACATTAGTCCATAGCTATGATAACAATGCCGATGTATAGTTCTCTGCCTCAATGCTGATGGGAGGAAGGGAAAGGCGAATATTGAATACGGACCGTAAGCGCGTGTAGAGAACCTCTCAGAGTTGTGTAATGGAATTAATAATATAGCTGTAAGAAGACTGGATGGCTAGGGTCACTGTATATGGTATCTCATAGTCTCCAAAGAAATTAACTTTTGAAATAGGAAGACAATGGACCCAATGCCTTGCAAGGGAAAGTCACTAAGCAGAACGTGCCCCAAATACTTAGCGGACAAGAAGGCCGGCAAAACGAAAGGTATATGTGATATACATGTAATTGATGTGTACCTTACCAGTACTCGTAGTAGCTCCTGGGTATTTGATACCGGTGCAGTTGCTCACATTTGTAACTCAAAGCAGGGAGCTGCGGAATAAACGGAGACTGGCGAAGGACGAGGTGACGATGCGCGTCGGGAATGGTTCCAAGGTCGATGTGATCGCCGTCGGCACGCTACCTCTACATTTACCTACGGGATTAGTTTTAAACCTCAATAATTGTTATTTAGTGCCAAGTTTGAGCATGAACATTGTATCAGGATCTCGTTTAATACGAGATGGCTACTCATTTAAATCTGAGAATAATGGTTGTTCTATTTATATGAGAGATATGTTTTATGGTCATGCTCCGATGGTGAATGGTTTATTCTTAATGAATCTCGAGCGTAATGCTACACATATTCATAGTGTGAAGTACCAAAAGATGTAAGGTTGATAATGATAGTCCCACATACTTGTGGCACTGCCGCCTTGGTCACATAGGTGTCAAACGCATGAAGAAGCTCCATGCTGATGGACTTTTAGAGTCTCTTGATTACGAATATTCTGACACGTGTCGAACATGCCTCATGGGTGCGTAATATATGAACAAGACGTGCTAAGTTCCCAGGTAATCAATATGTGGGTCAGTGCGAGGCAGAACGGTTCCAATGAGACCAAGCCTGGCCGCCCGTCTCATTAATCTACAATGATGTGTATCGTCTTCACTGGGTCCGATCCGGCTCGCCTTTTACCTATATGATATGTTATGTAGTGAGCCTCGCCTGCTCTCCTCGGGTGTCGCTCTTTTCCGTATCATCAGTATTCTCAACACACTCATTTCTATGACTCTAAGTTGACGTTATTGAGGCGCCTGAATAAATGTCAATTTGTAATGTTTCGTGTGAATCCCTTATAATCTAACACAGAGTTCCGTAGAAACTCACTATGCTAAAATTCAATATATAAGACTTCTGAAAGGTGATCAGTGAGATGTAGTAAGCAAGATCTCATGATGAGTGATAAATACTCAAATCTAACCATTTGTATTCAAACGGGATACGGGTTGGTCTAGGTCAGACGTGGTTCTCATGCAAAGAGAATACGTGTACGAGCTCAGGAGAGCTCTGCTAGCACATATGAGAGAGAATTCACTATTTGTGTCAACCATGTATACATCTTTGAGCTCGCCGAGCACCAATTAAACCAACTCCATAAGACATAATGAGTGATCTATGTGGTGAAGATGTTTCTTGTACCCTCCGGTAAGTCACGCACGGTGTCGTGTATAAACGTCTGACAGTCTTGAGAGTTGTATCGCTTCCCAATTCTAACTGATTCCTGTACTGTCTGGTGCCTAGAAGTAAAGCAGCTAAAACACGTGATATCGCTAACTAGAAAAGGTGATAATATAACCGAACGCTACGCGCGCACTGACCCTACATCAAATCGTGATAGAAGATATCCTAGGTCCTCCTCGACTGTAGTCTCGGAACATCATCATCATAATTTGTAGACAAGCACCTTTCTCACATCTCTCCTTGATCAACTGAATTGCATGTGTGAATATATATAATCGCTTTAAGCGTGTGTTTCTTTTACGATAAATGAAATCTATTGAGTCGGGAATCGTGAACCGGTAGAGACCTCTAACAATGAATCAGAAAGTAAGAGGACTCTCTCAAGAAGCCTGAATATAGACGAGAGATATCCTCCGCCAGATCCATATTTCGAGTAATACAACTGTTCGGTCGTGAGTAGATACCCTAATAAAGTCTAGATTACATTGGCTTTCCTCCGCGCTAAGGAATCGGAATTCCCTTATTAATTTTCATAATATCAACTACCTTCTATATCCCTGTGATCTCGAAGGGTCACTCCAAGAATCGGATCTCTGGTCTAATGAATTCAGTCTTCGGCATCTCAGAGAGTACACAGCCACGTCTCTCATGAGAAGAGATGGTGAGTAGTGTTAATGGTAGAGAGTATTGTTTTAATCTCTGATAAGATGTTATTTTGCTACCGTCTCTGTCAACCACGCTAGTGACAGATTAAAGGCACATAACTCTACATAATAACTATCCTTCTTGAACGAGTAATGTCTCTTCTCTTAGTATCTGGTATAAGTTATTAATTGGTGATCTCATTCCGACTAGAGAGCAGAAGTTAATGATCATGATATGATCAAGAACTTTCTGATCAAGCTCTACTGCAATTCGTAGGTTCCACAAGGACACATGTCTCGCCAAGCAGTGGTACGACAACCCGTGTCCTGGAAATCATGTTGTTAGACAACGTGTGAACCTTCGAACTATGAAGAAGCGATGGCGGGCCCGGATTCCGACAAATGGCTGAGAAGCCATGAAATCCGAGATAGGATCCATGTATGAAAACGAAGTATGGACTTTGACTACTTGCCCGATTGAGCGCGAGCCATAGAAATAAATGGATCTTTAAGAAGAAGACAGACGCGGATGGTAATGTGACCATCTATAAAGCTCGGCTTGTCGCTAAGGGTTATCGACAAGTTCAAGGGGTTGACTACGATGAGACTTTCTCACCGGTAGCGAAGCTGAAAGTCCGTGTCCGAATCATGTTAGCAATTGCCGCATTCTATGATTATGAGATATGGCAAATGGACGTCAAAACGGCATTCCTTAATGGTTTCCTTAAGGAAGAATTGTATATGATGCAGCCAGAAGGTTTTGTCGATCCTAAGAATGCTGACAAGGTGTGCAAGCTCCAACGCTCGATTTATGGGCTGGTGCAAGCATCTCGGAGTTGGAACATTCGCTTTGATGAGATGATCAAAGCGTTTGGGTTTACACAGACTTATGGAGAAGCCTGCGTTTACAAGAAAGTGAGTGGGAGCTCTGTAGCATTTCTCATATTATATGTAGATGACATACTTTTGATGGGAAATGATATAGAACTTTTGGACAGCATTAAGGCCTACTTGAATAAGAGTTTTTCAATGAAGGACCTTGGAGAAGCTGCTTATATATTAGGCATCAAGATCTACAGAGATAGATCAAGACGCCTCATAGGTCTTTCACAAAGCACATACCTTGATAAGATATTGAAGAAGTTCAATATGGATCAGTCTAAGAAGGGGTTCTTGCCTGTGTTACAAGGTGTGAAATTGAGCTCAGCTCAATGTCCGACCACGGCAGAAGATATAGAAGAGATGAGTGTCATCCCCTATGCCTCAGCCATAGGTTCTATTATGTATGCCATGCTGTGTACCAGACCTGATGTAAACCTTGCCGTAAGTTTGGTAGGAAGGTACCAAAGTAATCCCGGCAAGGAACACTGGACAGCGGTCAAGAATATCCTGAAGTACCTGAAAAGGACTAAGGAAATGTTTCTCGTTTATGGAGGTGACGAAGAGCTCGTCGTAAAGGGTTACGTCGATGCTAGCTTCGACACAGATCTGGATGACTCTAAGTCACAAACCGGATACGTGTATATTTTGAATGGTGGGGCAGTAAGCTGGTGCAGTTGCAAGCAGAGCGTCGTGGCGGGATCTACATGTGAAGCGGAGTACATGGCAGCCTCGGAGGCAGCACATGAAGCAATTTGGGTGAAGGAGTTCATCACCGACCTAGGAGTCATACCCAATGCGTCGGGGCAGATCAAGCTCTTCTGTGACAACACTGGAGCTATTGCACTTGCCAAGGAGCCCAGGTTTCACAAGAAGACAAGGCACATCAAGCGTCGCTTCAACTCCATTCGTGAAAATGTTCAAGATGGAGACATAGATATTTGTAAAGTACATACGGACCTGAATGTAGCAGATCCGTTGACTAAACCTCTCCCTAGAGCAAAACATGATCAACACCAGAATTCCATGGGTGTTCGATTCATCACAATGTAACTAGATTATTGACTCTAGTGCAAGTGGGAGACTGTTGGAAATATGCCCTAGAGGCAATAATAAAAGATTATTATTATATTTCTTTGTTCATGATAATTGTCTTTATTCATGCTATAACTGTATTATCTGGAAATCGTAATACACGTGTGAATACATAGACCATAATATGTCCCTAGTAAGCCTCTAGTTGACTAGCTCGTTGATCAACAGATAGTCATGGGTTCCTGGCTATGGACATTGGATGTCATTGATAACGGGATCACATCATTAGGAGAATGATGTGATGGACAAGACCCAATCCTGAATAGCACGCAAAAGCATCGACCGAGGTCGTTTGCTAGAGCTTTTCCAATGTCAAGTATCTTCCTTAGACCATGAGATCGTGTAACTCCCGGATACCGTAGGAGTGCTTTTGGGTATACCAAACGTCACAACGTAACTGGGTGACTATAAAGGTAAACTACGGGTATCTCCGAAAGTGTCTGTTGGGTTGACATGGATCAAGACTGGGATTTGTCACTCCGTATGACGGAGAGGTATCACTGGGCCCACTCGGTAATGCATCATCATAATGAGCTCAAAGTGACCAAGTGTCTGGTCACGGGATCATGCATTACGGTACGAGTAAAGTGACTTGCCGGTAACGAGATTGAACGAGGTATTGGGATACCGACGATCGAATCTCGGGCAAGTAACATACCGATTGACAAAGGGAATTGTATACGGGGTTGCTTGAATCCTCGACATCGTGGTTCATCCGATGAGATCATCGAGGAGCATGTGGGAGCCAACATGGGTATCCAGATCCCGCTGTTGGTTATTGACCGGAGAGCGCTCTCGGTCATGTCTACATGTCTCCCGAACCCGTAGGGTCTACACACTTAAGGTTCGGTGACGCTAGGGTTGTAGAGATAGATATGCAGTAACCCGAAAGTTGTTCGGAGTCCCGGATGAGATCCCGGACGTCACGAGGAGTTCCGGAATGGTCCGGAGGTAAAGAATTATATATAGGAAGTGCTATTTCGGCCATCGGGACAAGTTTCGGGGTCACCAGTATTGTACCGGGACCACCGGAAGGGTCCCGGGGGTCCACCGGGTGGGGCCACCATCCCGGAGGGCCCCATGGGCTGAAGTGGGAGGGGAACCAGCCAGTGGGCTGTGGCCCCCCTTGGCCTCCCCCATGCGCCTAGGGTTGACCCTACGGGTTGGGGTTCCCACTTGCTCGGGCCACCACAAGGGCCGGCAGAGATCACTGTAAGTGCATCTAGTGCCACCCCTAGTTGGTTTTGGAGTATTGACGACAAAACCTAGTTGAGGGACTAATGTGTTTGTGAGAATTGCAGGAATAAACACAGGTAGAAGTCCCTCATTGATTCGGTTTTACTACCAGAGATGACCCCTAAAAATGTATGAAGACATTGAAGTCAAAGGTGGTATATGAAGATATTCACATTGAAGACTATGACAAAAGAAGACACGTTATGAAGCCTATGGAGCTCGAAGACTTAGATCTTTCGTAGTTCTTTTTCTTTTGTGTTGAGTCATAGGAACCACCGTACTGTTAAGTGGGGTCCAGGAGAACCAGTCAGAATGACTGAAGTGATGCCTAAACCAAAAACCTATGTCTTCGAGTGAAGACAATGAGAGCGAATCTTGTCCAGAGCCGGACAAGTCAGCTTTGCTTGTATCCCAAGTAAAGTTGCCATGAGAGTTTGAAATCTGACCGTTGCGACACGTGTCAGTTCCTTAGTGACCCAGGGTCATTTCGGACAAATCAGGTCGGGTTGCCAAGTGGCTATAAATAGCCCACCCCCTACAACCATAAACGGTTGGCTGCTCAGATTTCAGTGCACGGCTTTTGTCGTTTGAGAGCAACCCACCTCGAAGCCTTTGAGAGAAAATTCCTAGCAAGGAGAAAAGCCCTAACCACCCAGAGCCAGAGAACATTGGGCATCACTTAAGTCTTCTTGTCTGTGTGATCTGAAGACTTATTACACTTGAGGACTGTGCATCCTCCAGACGGTTAGGCGTCGCGTTCAGAGCATCCAAGAGACATTGTGGATTGCCAGTGAAGAAGTCTGTGAAGGTTTGGGAGTCTACCTTGAAGACTTACCAGAGTGATTGGGCGAGGACTGTGTGACCTTAGCTCAAGGGGAATACGGTGAGGACTGGTGTCCTGAGCTGCGTGTTCAGGACTGGGTGTCCGGGACTGTGTGTCCTAAGGTTTAAATACCTAGCCGCCCCAACCAGACGTACAGTTGTCACAGCAACTGGAACTGGTCCAACACATCATTGTCTTCAACGAGTCACTGTTTCATCTTCACTTCCTTTTTCTTCTTGTTACTCATTGTGAAGCCATTGCATGCTTGCTCTATCTTTTGTCTTCACAACGTGAATGTATGATCTGTTTGGCTTCATAACTTCTTCCCACCTGATCCTTATTACACTGCAGCTGTTTGTCATTGCGCTTTCACTTTATTGAATACTTGACCATGGCTGGCCTAGTGTAATCTAACTTCCGCTGCATAGTAATAGGCATAATCTTCGTTTGTCTTCATAACTCCCACGTTTTGAAGACTTTCATAAAAATCGCCTATTCACCCCCCCTCTAGTCGATATAACGCACTTTCAATTGGTATCAGAGCAAGGTGCTCCCTTGTTCTGTGTGATTCGGTTTAACCACCTGGAGTTTTAGCTATGTCGACTGCAGGGATATCAAAGTCTCCGCTGCGTGCCCCGTCTTCGATGGAACTGAATATCCCTACTGGAAGAATAAGATGCGCATGCATCTTGAAGCCATTGACGTCGACCTATGGTATGTCGTCGAGAACGGCGTTCCCAAGGCTGGAGAAGGTGTCACTGCTGCTGATGTCAAGAAGTTCACTCAACTGGACTCTACTGCCAAAAATATCATCTGTGGTCATCTGACAAAAGGACAGTATGGCCGTGTGAGTGCTTGAAGACATCCAAGCTGGTCTGGGACTGGCTCTCCAAGGTCAATGAAGGCATGTTCAACCCAGAGAGATCAAAGAATCAGTGTTCTTCGCAACCTCTTCAACCGCTTCAAGAGAAATGACAATGAGAATGTCCAGCACACATTTGACCGGCTTCACTGACATCACAAATGAGCTTCAAGCCTCGGCGCCACTGAGATCACCAAACATGAAAGTCAAAACGCTGCTGAGATCACTTGATAGTTCGTTTGACATCCTAGCCCTGATGATACAAGAACGTCCTGATTTCAAGACAGTCGATCCGTTTGACATACTTGAGAGGCTCAACACACATGAGTTTCAGCTTTCTGAGAAAAGAGATATCTACGGTCCAAACTATGGGCGAACTCGTGCCTTGAAGGCAAAAGCTGTTTCCTCATCTGAAGAAGAATCTGACAGCAGTTCTGATGATCCTGAAGACATTGGAAGAGAACTTGCAATGCTAGTGAAGAAGTTCCAAAAATTCACCAAGAAGAAAGGCTTCAGAAAATCTTCAGATCAAGCTCAAGGAATGATGAAGCTTCTGCATGACTACAAGAAGAAAACATGTCACAAGTGCAAGAAAACTGGACACTTCATCTCTGAGTGTCCACAGTGGGACAATGAGAACAGAAGGAAGAAGAAGAGCAAGGAATATGACTCTGACGACAAGAAGAAGAAATACTCAAAGTCTTCTTCCAAGTCTTCCTCAAAGTCTTCATCACACAAGAAGAGCTCATCTGGCAAGGCACGTGCGTTTGTTGGCAAGGAAATGGATTCAGAGGAGGAGTCCGCTTCTGAGGAGGCAGAGGTGGAGTCTGAGGAGGAGTGTGATTCTGGCATGCAAGTCTGGCTACAGCATATGTCGCCAAGTCCATCTTCAACACTGAAGATAATGACTTCATCACCGACCCCAATGCAAATGACAAGAACGACTCCACTCCTACCTACTGCTTCATGGCACGCAGTGCCAAGGTAAACACACGCACTACTCGCTATCAAACATCTAGTGACGATGACTCTGACTGTGATTCAAAACCCAGCTACAAAACACTTGCTAAAATTGCAACTGAACAACAGAAAGCTATGGAACATATTCAAAAACTGTTAGACAGAAGAGATGATCTGTTGGGTGCTGAAATACTCGATCTGAATCCTTAATTGAAGACATAAAAAATCTTCACGTTAAGTATCAGGAACTTGAAGATTATCTTGATACTCTCTCAACAACTCATGAAAAGCTTTCCTATGATTATCTTCAAAGGAAGCAAGAACTTGAGAAGTTGAGAGCGGCTCATGAAGATCTTCAAAAGGAAAACGAGTCACTTCGCGCCGAACAGATCAGTTCCGCTCAGGAAGGATTTGAACCCATGTCTATGCATTGAGCGTGAATGCTACTTCTGTTGCTGAATGTTCCACTGCTACTGCTGTGCAATATCTTCAACTGTTGATGTGGTAACTAACCCCTTGCTGAGGATACCACTGCTATTGCTGATGAGAATGCTAGGTTGAAGACATTGCTTGAAACAGGGATGTACAAAAGTCTTAAAGGACTTCAGACATTATGTGATGTCCTCAAGAAGCAGATTCTGAACCAAAACCCTAGGAAAGAGGGTGTTGGGTTCGTAAGGAAAATAAATGCAGATGGCTCTTACTGGAAACCTGAGCAGTACCCCAAAACCACATGGGTTGCTGCAAAGGAACCTTCAGCAGATCCATCCAATTTATCTGGCTTCACATGTGCTAACCCCATTATTATTGATGAATCCTTTGATGCAAACTGTAAACTATTTAAGAATCAGAATGGTGAAGTGTTTGCCTGGTACATTGGTACTAACTGCCGGAATGGACCGCCTATGAAGAAGATCTGGGTTCCGAAAAAGGTGTCTGGAAAATCTTCCTGTGAATGTCTTCATGACACCTCACTTGAAGAAGACAAACCTCAGACCAAAGGCTTCATACGGTCCAAAGGCTTCATACAAACAGAGGACTCACCTGAGTCACACTAACGCAAATGTTTTGCAGGGAAACCATACTCAGGCATATGAATATGAGAGTGGTTCATCGAACCATCATGTTCATATGACCAAGAATTATTCTGCTTATTCCAATGAGTATTATTGTCCACCTGCAAGACTGTTTGCTAAGGCTTCAAAGCCAAAATTCTCAGATGCTGCACTTAGACTTATTGCTTCTAAGCCACCCTTGAAGATGTGGGTGGTTAAGAAAGCTAACTCTCTTTTGCAGGGAAAGGTCTCCAGCAGAAAAACAAAATCTTCTGACGCTATTGCTGGGGACCTTAAAAATCTTGTAGGGCAAGATAAAATGCCGAATGGCATCATTATGTACTTCGTTCCTGATTCGCATAGCTACTCTCCCTATTAGTCCTAATCTGGATCTAAGTTTTCATAACCCACTGGTTCGTCAAATGTTTTTGCTTCACAATTCTCTTCGTGAAGCCTATCCCCCTAACTGCACTGTAGGGTACGACACCAGCGTCTTCAAAGTCTTCAGAATGGATTTGACAGTGGGTGTACAAATCACATGACTGGCAAAAGAAGCCTTCTTATGGACTCAACCTTACGTCCATCCGACAAGAGCCACATCACATTTGCTGACACTGGTAAAAGTAAGGTATTGGGTCTAGGTAGAGTTGCAATCTCAAAGGATCAACACATGGATAAAGTCATGCTTGTTGAATCCCTTGGCTTCAACTTAATGTCTGTCTCAATGCTTTGCGATTTGAACATGATCGTAATGTTTGGAAAATATCATTGCCTAGTACTAATGGAATCTGACAAGTCTCTAGTGTTTGAAGGGTATCAGAAAGATGTCTGTATGTGGTAGATTTCTCGGCAGGGCCACAACTTGCAGTATGTCTTCTTGCAAAAGCTTCAGAATGCTGGCTTTGGCATCGGAGGCTTGGGCATGCTGGCATGAGGAACCTCCACACCCTTGCGAAGAAGAAGCATGTCATAGGCATCGAGGGCGTCAAGTTCAAGAAAGATCACTTATGCGGTGCCTGTGAAGCAGGGAAGATGACAAGGGCAAAACATCCTTCGAAGACAATCATGACTACTACTCAACCCTTCGAACTGCTCCACATGGATCTTTTCGGTCCCACTCACTACTCAACTTTTACTACTACTGCTTGCCTCTATGGCTTCGTCATTGTTGATGATTACTCTAGATATACTTGGGTGCACATAATCCTTTACAAGACTGAAGTGCAGGATGTCTTCAGACGCTTCGCCAATCGAGCTATGAACAATTTTGGCGCCAAGATAAAGCACATCAGAAGTGACAATGGCACTGAATTCAAGAACACTGGCCTTGATACATATCTTGATACCTTGGGCATCACACATGAATTCTCAGCTCCGTACACGCCACAGCAGAATGGCGTCGTCGAACGCAAGAACAGAACACTCATTGAGATGGCCAGAACAATGCTAGATGAATACAAGACTCCAAGAAAATTCTGGACTGAAGCCATTGACACTGCATGCCATACAATCAATCGTGTTTATCTTCACAAGCTTCTGAACAAGACATCTTATGAACTCCTAACTGGCAAGAAGCCAAATGTCAGTTACTTCAGAGTATTTGGCGCAAGGTGCTGGATCAAGGACCCACACCACACCTCAAAGTTTGCACCAAAAGCACATGAGGGCTTTATGCTTGGATATGGAAAGGATTCGCACTCCTACAGAGTCTTCAATCTCTTTCATTACAAAGTTTGAAACAGTGGATGTGCGGTTCGATGAGACAAATGGTTCACAAAGAGAGCAACTGCCAAATGTTCTAGATGGAATTCCGGCTAGTGAATCAATCAAGCTTATGGGGACTGGAGAGATTATACCTTCTGAAGCTCATCCTGAAGAAGAACTTATCATCTCAGCACCTGATCAACATGAAGACATTGCTCAGCCTGAAGACATTCCTCCCAACAACAACACAGATCAACAAGAGCAAAGTCTTCGCCCTGTACATCCTCGTGTTGCCAATGAAGTGCAGATTGATAGAATAATTGACAATATTAATGCACCTGGTCCACTCACTCGTTCAAGGGCAACTCAGCTAACAAATTTCTGTGGGCACATTGCATTCGTATCAATATCAGAACCCAAGAAAGTTGAAGAAGCCTTCATGGAACCTGAATGGATTCAAGCTATGCAAGAAGAGCTTCAACAGTTTGAGCTGAATAATGTATGGGAACTGGTTAAGCGTCCTGATCCACGGAAGCACAACATAATAGGCACCAAATGGATATACCGCAACAAGCAAGATGAGCATGGTCAAGTTGTCAGAAACAAAGCTCGTCTCGTTGCTCAAGGATATACTCAAGTGGAGGGCATTGACTTCGATGAAACATTTGCTCCTGTGGCTAGGCTTGAAGCCATACGCATACTGCTGGCCTATGCAAATCATCATAACATACTTCTATATCAAATGGATGTGAAGTTTCTCAATGGCAAAATTGAAGAAGAAGTGTATGTTGCACAACCGCCTGGCTTTGAAAATCCAAAACATCCTGACATGGTATACAAGCTCAACAAGGCACTGTATGGCCTCAAACAAGCCCCTAGGGCCTGGTATGACACACTCAAATACTTCCAGAAGAGCAAAGGCTTCATACCTGGTTCCCTGGATCCCACTCTTCACGAAGACATATGATGGTGAACTGTTTGTGTGCCAAATATATGTGGATGACATTATCTTCGGCTGCACCAATCAGAAGTACAGTGAAGAGTTTGGATATATGATGCAAGAGCAATATCAGATGTCCATGATGGGAGAGCTGAAGTTCTCCGGTCTTCAATACGACACAACGCAATGGCATCTTCATATCTCAAGAGAAGTATCTCAAAGATTGCCTGAAGAAGTTCGGTATGCAAGACTGCAAAGGCTTCACACCAATGCCAGCCAAACATCATCTAGGTCCTGACGACAATGGTAAAGAGTTCGATCAAAAGGTATACCGCTCCATGATTGGTTCTTTGCTTTATTTATGTGCATCTAGGCCAGATATTATGCTTAGTGTTTGCATGTGTGCTCGATTCCAAGCGGCACCAAAGGAGTCGCATCACTTAGTTGTGAAGCAAATTCTTCGATATTTGCTCACACCCAACTCTAGGATTATGGTATCCAAAGGGCTCAGAGTTTGATCTGGTTGGATTCTCGGATGCTGATTATGGTGGTGACAAGGTGGATCGCAAGTCTACATCAGGCACATGTCATTTTCTGGGACGATCACTTGTATGCTGGTCTTCAAAGAAGCAGAACTGTGTATCTCTCTCCACTGCTGAATCTGAATACATTGCTGCTGGATCTTGCTGCGCTCAGATTCTGTGGATGAAGCAAACACTCAAGGACTATGGCATTCATCTGAAGCAAGTGCCACTCTACTACGACAACAGAAGTGCCATCAAGATTGCCAACAACCCAGTTTAGCACTCGAAGACAAAGCACATTGAGATTCGTCATCACTTCCTCAGAGATCATGTTGTGAAGGAAGATATTGATATCATACACGTCAACACTGAAGAGCAATTGGCAGATATCTTCACCAAGCCCTTGGAAGAGAAGAGATTTTGCAAGTTACGGTGTGAGCTAAATATCTTGGAATCCTCAAATGTCCTGTGATCAGGCACACATCCTAACACTTATGCATATTGATGACTTAGATGTGCAACACACGAAGTAAAGTATATCTTCAATCAATGAAGACATACATTCTAAGTGTGAATACATTAATGTGGAATTTGACTTCGGAGCGCCACGATAATTGTGCCGTGTCTGGGTCTAATACTTCCTATACGGTGGGTAACGCCACCACCAAACGTTCTATTTTGAAGTGTTTCACTCATGGCGTTACCTTGCAATATCTTCACATTTGGTTTGGCTTCGAACTTAACATGTCTTCATGATTATCTTCACTACGTTGATTATATAGATATATACATACTAGTGTTCTGTCCTCTACAGCATTCACTTATAGCTATGTCTTCTTGGTTGAATCTTTTGAACTAAGTGAATGTGATCGGACCCTAATCTCTCTATGCTTTCTATCTCAAATTCTATCTCTCCAAGTCATATGCATTCTATTGAAACTGTCGAATGTCTTCACTGCGTCCTTGTCAGCAGAAGATACAGAGACAACCATAAAGTCCGTTTTCAATGCTCATTCCTCCACATAAAATCCGGAGAAGCAGGAACGACCGCCCGACAATCCAGGCGTGCGTGGGATGGAACAAACCCCAAACTTCCGCAAACGGCCACGCGTTCCTCAGATGCGAATCGCCAGGGGCACCTGTGTAATAGCACAGTGCCGCCCCTGTGCCTATAAATTCACACTTACCGCGGTCATTATCTCCTTCTTCTACCCTCGCAAGAACCCTAGCGCCACCACTAGCACTCAACGACGCCGGCGACGAAGCGCTTCGCTGCCGCAACCTCTCCGACGCCGTCCTCACACCGACCGCGGACATCGTTTCTCCGCCGTCGCCGTAGGTGTCTTCCGTCGCCAAGTTAGGGCACGGAGGACTGAACTGCTCGGCATCATCTCCCACTTCCGTCTAGCAGTTCCAAGTGTGGTAAATAAAACTTCTTTTTACAGCCCCTTTTGATCTCATGGTTCTGTCACTTTCTACCATAAGAAGTTTATCTTCACACAAGTTAGATCTCTCAATCTGCATCTCATAACATGCCTAGTATATTCACTTGTGCTTCATGAAGTAGTTAGATTCCTCACTTGTACTGATCTGTGGGTTCGTACAAATCTGGAACCAACTTCTTATCTATGAGTGAATGTCTTCGCACGATGAGGTCAATGTCTTCTAAACTGATTAATCTTCAAAACCTTCTGAGAATGCATATGACCTCTTCCCCTTCCCTCGCACCTTAATGCTGTCACAGGTACATGTCCGTGGGAGAATCCTTCGGTTCTCATAGTCTGCATTCATTTGCAGAATTCCTACAGCATCACATAAATTCTCCTGAAGCCAGTTCCTGTTGGTCCAGCAAAAGAAAGCCTTTGAAGCCTTTGAAAGTTTTGAAGCCTTTCAAGTTAAAGTTTATGGCTTCAGAAGCAGCAGCAAGGAAGGGGGGCAGACAGAGACGTGAAGGAACTTCCAAAGATCTGCCTGAAGACCTGGCAGAAATGTATAAAACAGATCCTGAAGAGAATTATGGGCAGCGCAAGACTCGAATCCAATGGATTCGACGCTATTGGGCTGAACATGGTCAAGTACCGCTTCGTCACCAGGAGTATGTTGAGAAAAGTGCCATCAAGAAACCGGGACATCATTTACAAGAACCTTGTTCCCAGGACAGAGATGAAGCCATTGCTCAAGGCTTCTACCCATGCATGTCCGAGGACCACAGCCTGATGCACATCCGTCGTCACTACTCTGGTGTATGACGACAATCTGTTCAAGCGCACTTCAGTTTGCCTAACAATCAGCGAAGCAGAACAAAGAAATTTGGTTAGACTTCAACCCTGGTGCCTCCGCACCAAGGGCAGATGGCACACGCGACGCAGAACCCAATATCATCGGTCCATTTGCCAACCTTGAAGGCCTCATCACCCACATCTTAGTCCAAGGGACTACCGTGAATGACCCTCCAGCTGACTCTGAGTCTGATGAAGCTCCTGCTGTATCGAAGCCAAAGCAGTCGAAGAAGCCAAAAGCTTCAAGGCCGGCCCCTTCCTCAAAAGTCTCAAGGGCGAAGCCATTGGCAACTGCACCTCCTGAAGACAGTGTGCAGTCTGAAGACGTATCCCGCGTCTCCAAGCCCTAGAAGGCCAAAGTGCCTCAGCCACACACCGGCAAAGAGCTCACAGCTGCTGCCATCCTACGCAGCGAAGCCATAGATCTGTCAAGTGATGAAGATCTTGGAGATGACGCTTTAGAGCAGCTCATCAAAAGCAAAGAAGAAGCTGAAATCTTCAACGATTTGCCTCTCTTTGATGTCGCCATCATCCACAATTTCATCGACGAATGGTTTGCCTCACTAGACATCAGCTTCGAAGATCTGTAGTTGCCCGTTGACCTCAGCGTCGCCTTCCAAGGCGCTATTGCTTCAGAACTTGCTATTGCCCAGCGCATAGTTGAACTGAAGCAGAAAATTGATCATGAAAAGGCTCAGTTCAAGAAGCATATGGCCAAGCTCAGTGTGAAAGAAGTGAAGAGCTTCAAATTCAAAACCATGTTGCATGAAGCTCAAGGAAACTTTTCTGAAGAACGTGCAGAATCTCAGGGCTCACGAGCGGATGAAAGTCTCTGGCAGAAAAAATGTGTGCAGGCCTACAATGAGGCCGAGAAGCGCAGGCACTTGGGCGTCTGCATTGACCCAAGAATGGCCGCAAAAAGAAAAGAAGAAGACTGTTCCAGCTGAACCAGAGGCACCAAGGCAAGAAGCAGTCCAATTGTCTTCCCAACTGCAACGACTGGCTCGAAGCCAAAGAGCCGGTCAACAGCTTCAGAGCTCAAGAAGACAAGAACTGCTGAGGCTGAAGCCAGGAAGAGGAAGAGCTCTGAAGCCTCTCCTACTGCCCCCAGCAAGAAGAAGAGAAAGATCAAGAAATCTCGGGCTGCTCCCACAGAGCCCTTGATAGTTGAACCTATTGCTATGGTGCACCCAAACGCAGAACGTCAACTGACGGTTCATGAGCCTACTTCCACAGAGGCTCCTGAAGCTGAAAACATACCAGCAGCCGATCCCATTGCCGCTGAAGACATTGGTCATCAGGACAATGTACAAGATGATGCAGCCCTTCCTCAGTATGAACAAAGCGAGCTCATCAGCATTGGTCGTCCTCTGACGCCAATTGCACAAGATGCGTCATGGGCGGATCGCCCTCAAGAGGAAGAAGACTTTGAGGCCCAGCCCACTCCAACCCCACAAGCGTCGTCTGCGTTCCGCAGGCTTCGCAAAGGTCCAAGGCCTCAAGTCTATGCTGAAGACATTCCGGCTGCATCAGCCGAAGAAAATGAAGAAGTACCACAAGATCCCACTCCCCCGCTACACCAAGAAGCAGTTCTCCAGGAGAACGTGCTTGTGACTGACCCTCCAGCTAGTCAAGTGGAGGCTGAAAATATTGAGGCTGCCACAACCAACACTTGAAGCCAATGTGGAGCCCTCCCCACCAAAAGCTTCAGCAGACAGCGAAGCTACTGATCCAGACACTTCTGTTCCTGAGTCTGCTGCTGGTCCTCAATTTGATTACCATGTTGAGCACAGGCCTCATGTCCAGAAGCCAGTCCCAAGGCTGCCAAGGTTCCCAGGTCCTGCATCAGCACCTGGCTCCTTTGACATCAATAGCTTCAAGGCAGACAATACGTTCTTCAACAGCTCCAAGAACCCCTATTCAAGGGAAAGGATTTCATCAGATAGGTTCTGGAGCTATCCTCAGCGCAGCTACTATTCATGCATCCTATACAACCAAGGTCGCATCTTCCCACAAGCGCCTTGATGTTGAAGCATTGCTGGTCTGCCCTGCTTAGAGGAAGCGCTGGATTGCTTCAAGCAAGTGGGTCTGCTGCCGTTTATAACTGATGAAGAGCACTGGAATGAAGAGCTTCTGTTGCAATTCTATGCCACCCTACACATCAAGGGATACAACAAAGATCCGAAGACTTGGGCCCTGGAGTGGATGACCGGCAATGTCCATCACGAAGCCAATGCATTCGATATCATTGAGCTCACCGGCCTGCCCACTCCTGGCGAACTCTTCAAGGAAGGTTGTCCACTACACACTGAAGCTCTTGAGAGCATATTCGAGAGGCCTGAACCAAATATGAGTCAGATGCTCTCCATCATGAAGCCACTGCCTCTCGATGCTCCTTATCCAACAGAGTTCTTCGTTGAAGACTTTGAGTACCTGCCCAGAACAATCTATCACATTATCCGGCGGACTCTCTGGCCTATTAAAGGGCACTCTCCAAATGCCAAGATTGAGGGTGCAATGAAGACTCTGATATTCTGTATCCTTCATGGCAAATGCTTCAACGCACAGGATTTCTTCATACGCCAACTCGCTGCATCAGGCTCAGATCTGTTTGGTTTAAAGTTCTATGCTCCTTGGGTAATGAGACTGATCAAGCTTCACTCTGCGATCTCATATCAGCCTTCAGCCCGCAACCATCGGATCTTCTTGCCAGATGTGGATACCTCTACCGAAGCTATATATCCTGAGCCTGCCAAGCAACCTTTGACTCTTCAGAATGCAGAACACCAGAGCTTCACTCAAAATGATGAAGGTGTTGAAGCCATCTCCAGGGTGTATCCTTTGGCTGGCACTACACGTGCGCCACACCCTGCTTCAACTGAAGCCACTGATAGTGCAACTGCTTCAAGACCCAAGAAGCGCACTCGTGTTCTCAATGACCGAGAGCTTCTTGTGGCCCTTCATCAAAAACAAGATAGGCATCACGACTGGCTAAAGCGTCAGATGAAAAGCCTCTTGGTGGATGTTAATCGTCTTCGAAATCTTGCCACCAAGAATGCTTTCGTCACTCATGAAACCTGCCGTCGTACATGGAAAGGGCTATCAATGATATGTACTGAAGCTGAACTTGAAGAGGATGGCTTCACTGAGCGATTCAAGTTTGACACCACACCTCCTAGAAGGGCTGTGATGCGCAACACACCATCACCTGAAGACTCTGAGTTTTCTTCATCTGCTGTCACAGTCACTGCCAGAATCATTGATGAAGAAGACGATGCTACATCACCGCCACCTGCTTCAGCACCTCCAAGCTCTTTTGCACCGCCAAACACCTCCAACGACCCTGCTGCTCCTGGGAACGAGTAGACACTCTATGTCTTCAAACCTTTTTGGTCCTTGCTGACAAAAGGGGGAGAAGCATATGGGTTGATAGTCTTCAAGCGGGTCCATATGGGCGGGTGCTTTATGTTTTGCTATATTTTGCTTCGTGCTTACAACTCACGTTTTCGCTTCATTTGGTTCTTATGAGTTGTAACACTTAAAACAGATGGTCGTCTGCTACTTGTTTGCCACCCTATTTTGCGAAGATAAATTCCGCATGTGTGACGATAAATTCCGCACTTAGCTCATTCTGCAGACGTCCATTTTCCATTATGCATGTAATTATATTCATATACTTTCACATGCATAGTGGATTGTCATCATATGCTGAAGTGGATCTCCAAGTACAACCTGCCATGTGCATTTGCATTCCAAAAGCAAATTAACTTATATGCACATCTTCAGGGGGAGCCCTTGCAACTTATGAAGACAATTCCTTATCCTTTACAATTTCACAGACTATATTCCCCGTTGAAAACTTCAACTAGTTTGTCATCAATCACCAAAAAGGGGGAGATTGTAAGTGCATCTAGTGCCACCCCTAGTTGGTTTTGGAGTATTGACGACAAACCTAGTTGAGGGAAATGTTTTGTGAGAAT
>NW_024111088.1:0-17028 GCF_003073215.2 Triticum urartu
TCTAAAAATGCCAAAACAAATTTTCACCGTCTAAATAAAATATTTAGAACAAGATGAACATTTTCTTGGCCCTAAAATGCAACTTTGAAAAACGTGCAATTTTTTTCTAATTCAAATAAAATAGCAATAAACTCTGGATAAAAGTCAAATATTTGATTTTAATCTTTTTCCTCCAATATTTATTTATTTTGGAGAAGTTATATTATCTCCTCTCGTGTATTTTAATATGAAATATTTTCGGAGAGAAAAATAATTAAAACCAAAATCCTCGTTTCAATATTTGATAAAACTCAAATATGAAAACAGGGAAATCCCCAACTCTCTCCGATGGTCCTTGAGTTGCTTAGGATTTCGAGGATCGCAAAACGAAATGCAATAAAATATGATATGCATGAATGATCTATGTATAACATTCCAAATTGAAAATTTGGGATGTTACAATAGAACTGCACACAAGGTATTACAATCTGGTTTTTATTGGCCTACTCTCTTCAAGGATGCTCGTAAGTTTGTCTTGTCTTGGGATGAATGCCAAAGAATTGACAATATTAGTAGACGTCAGGAAATGCCTATGAATTATGCAGTTGTTATTGAACCATTTGATGTTTGGGGCTTTGATTATATGGGACCTTTTCCTTCCTCTAATGGGTATACACATATTTTAGTTGTTGTTGGTTACGTTACTAAGTGGGTAGAAGCTATTCCGACTAGTAGTGTTGATCATAACACTTCTATTAAGATGCTTAAAGAAGTTAACTTTTTGAGGTTTGGAGTCCTTAGATATTTGATGACTGATGGTGGTTCACATTTTATTCATGGTGCTTTCCATAAAATGCTTGCTAAATATGATGTCAACCATAGAATTGCATCTCCATATCACCCTCAGTCTAGTGGTCAAGTGGAATTGAGCAATAGAGAGATTAAATTGATTCTGCAAAAGACTGTTAATAGATCTAGAAAGGATTGGTCTAAGAAACTTGATGATGCATTATGGGCTTATAGAACTGCTTATAAAAACCCTATGGGTATGTCTCCGTATAAAATGATTTATGGAAAAGCATGTCACTTACCTCTTGAACTAGAACATAAAGCTTATTGGGCTATTAAAGAGCTCAACTATGATTTCAAACTTGCCAGTGAGAAGAGGTTATTTGACATAAGCTCGCTTGAGAATGGAGAACCCAAGCCTATGAGAATGCCAAGTTGTTTAAAGAAAAGGTTAAAAGATGGCATGGAAAAAGGATACAAAAGCGTGAGTTTAATGTAGGTGATCATGTTTTGCTATACGGTTCTCGTTTAAGTTTTTTTTGCAGGAAAGCTTCTCTCTAAATGGGAAGGCCCTTACATTATCGAGGAGGTTTATCGTTTCGATGCCATCAAGATCAACAACACCGAATGCACAAATCCGAAGGTGGTAAACGATCAAAGAATCAAACATTATATCTGACGTACTCCCGTAAATGTTGAGACTAATATAATTAATACCATAACACCGGAGGAGTACATAAGGGACACTTTCCAGAACATTTCAGACTCCGAAAAGGAATAGGTATGTGGTACGTTAAGTAAACCGACTACAAATGTCTCCAATGGCAATTTTTCTCCATTTTGGAATATTTAAAAAATTAGGAAAATTAAAAGCAGTCCAAAGAGTGCATGAGGAAGCGACAAGGCAGGAGGGTGTGCCCTACCCCCTAGGGTGCGCCCCTGTACCTTGCCACCACCTCGTGTGCCCTTCAGACTCTATTTTCTTGCGCGTCCGTGTATAATGCTCAAGGCTCTAGGCTAAGTAGCAGGAGCAACTTTTAATTTGTTATGAGCCCAAACGATAGATTCAATGAGTTCTTGCCAATAACCACGGCCGCTGAATAAAAACATTAAACTGAAGGCCCAAAAAAAATGAGCACCTAAGAAAAAAAGACCATATGCAGATAATGAAGAACCATAAGACTGAATGACTTGCGATGCCTGTGCCCACAAGAAATCTTGAAGCCACCCATTAATCGTAATGGAACTCTGTGCAAAGTTTCCCCTTGTAATATGAGTTACCACCCCTTGATCACTTATAGTACCCCAAACATCCGACTGCATTTTCCAACTGAAATGGAAAATGACTACCGAAATTGCATTGTACATCCAGAATAAACCTAAGAAAACATGATCCCAGGCGGATACTTGACATGTTCCCCCTCGGCCAGGCCCATCGCAAGGAAAGCGAAAACCTAGATTTGCTTTATCGGGTATCAAACGGGAACTCCGAGCAAATAAAACACCTTTCAAAAGTATTAATACAGTCACATGTATGGTAAATGCATGAATGTGATGGACTAAAAAAATCTACGGTTCCTAATGGAATAAGTAACAAAGCCACTTTGCCACCTATTGCTACTAACTCGCTGCCTCCCCACGTTAAGCTAGTACTTGTTGTTGCACCAGGAGCTGTTACGCCAGGCACAGTAGCATGGATATTACCCATTGAGCAAAGATAGGTTGTAATTGTATGGCAGTATCCGAAAACATATCTTGTAGACGGCCTAAAGCACTCATAGTATCATTATGAATGTACAAGCCAAAACTGTGAAAACCTAGAAATATACATACCCAGTTAAGGTGGGATATGATTGCATCGCGGTGTCTAAGGATGTGATCTAATAGATCGGTGTATCAATTAGTTGGATCATAGTCTCTTACCATAAAAATTGCTGCATGTGCACTAGCACCGAGTCTTAGAAATCCGCCAATCCACATGTGGTTTCTGAACAAGGAAAGTTGTGTACCATAGTCAGTAGCTAGGTATGGATAGGGAGGCATAGAATACATATGATGAGCTACAACAATGGTTGTAGAGCCTAGCATTGCTAGGTTAAGAGATAATTGAGCATGCCATGACGTTGTTAAGATTTCATAAAGACCCTTATGGCCTTGTCCTGTAAATGGGCCCTTGTGAGCCTCCAAAATATCTTTAAGTCCATGGCCAATACCCCAATTGGTCCTATACATATGACCTGCGATTAGGAAAAGAATAGCAATAGCTAAATGATGGTGCGCAATATCGGTCAGCCAGAGACCACCGGTTACTGGATCTAGTCCTCCGCGAAAAGTCAGAAATTCTGCGTATTTGGACCAATTTAAAGTGAAAAAAGGGGTTGCTCCTTCGGCAAAACTAGGATAAAGTTGAGCCAAAAGGTCCCGATTCAAGATAAATTCATGAGGAAGTGGTATCTCTTTAGGATCCACCCCAGCGTCAAGAAATTGGTTAATTGGTAAAGATACATGAATTTGGTGCCCCGCCCAAGAAAGAGACCCAAGTCCTAATAATCCCGCTAAGTGGTGATTCAACATGGATTCTACATCTTGGAACCAGGCCAATTTGGGAGCGGCTTTGTGATAATGGAACCAACCAGCAAAAAACATTAACGTTGCAAAAATCAATGCACCAATTGTAGTACAATAGAGTTGTAATTCACTAGTTATTCCAGATGCTCGCCAAAGCTGGAAAAAATCAGAGGTTGTTTGGATTCCTCGGAAACCCCCACCTACATCACCATTCAATATTTCTTGCCCTACTATAGGCCAAACTACCTGAGCACTGGGTCCAATGTGAGTAGGATCACTTAGCCTTGCTTCATAATTGGAAAAACGGGCGCCATGAAAGTACATGCCACTCAACCAAAGAAAGAAAATGGAAAGTTACCCGAAATGAGCACTAAAGACTTATCGAGAAATCTCCTCCAAATCACCAATATGACTATCAAAATCGTGAGCATCAACATGTAGGTTCCAGATCCAAGTGGTAGTATCAAGGCCCTTAGCTAGTGTTCTTGAGAAATGGCCGGGTCTGGCCCATTCCTCAAAAGATGTTTTTACAGGATCCCTGTCCATAATTTTTTTTACTTCTGGTTCAGGTGAACGAATAATCATTAAGTCCTCCTCTTTCCGGACAAGACATACCAAGAGATCTGCCAACTGTCTTTTTAGTGAATCTTTGAAAGATAGATATTGTGATTAGTTCTTTTCTTTACTATCTAACATCCTTCTATTTTTTAGTTATTCACTGGAGCAATTATATATTGAAGTCAATCCGAGGCAAGTGTTTAGGTCTATTATGACATAAAGATTAGGTCCCTAACGGACATTGTTTATCTTGAAAAACAAATATTTCTCGACGTAAGAAAAAATCTTTTTTATTTTTAATTTAAGAAACTAGTGTATTTTTTTGAGGGCATAAGCTCCTATCTATATCTACTTTCCTTGAGCATAATATAGGGTTTTTTATTCGATTCTAAATTCCAAGATAACTCATTAGAATTATTAATAAGATGGTCCTAATATATTAGCAATATTTAGATTGCCCCCTCTTTTTATTCACTTTATTACTTCTATTATAGACCCTATCCCTATGGTTTATTCTTATGAAATGGATATAATGAAATTCTTGATTCGATCTTATGACCTAATTTATTTGATTAATGGATCAACAACCAAACCACTCATTTTATGAAAAAGAAGGAGCATGGTCTTATTAAAATTCAAAGCGCTTCATAATCTTCAACCACTTCTGTGCTTCAATATAATTTCCTGGAGTAAGCGCTATAGCTTGTTTCCAATACTCAGCAGCTTGATCAAACCAAGCTTTCGCAATTTCTGAATCACACTGTAGAATGGCCTGTTCTCCTCGGTCGGAATAGGAAGTTCCTTCCCTTAGAACCATACTTGAGAGTTTCCTACCTCATACGGCTCAGAAATTGCTATCTGAATTTCCCCTATCTTAACTGAATTCGATTTATCAAAACTCAATTCAATTTGTTCTTGGGTTAAGCAGAAGAAATTAATTACCTAAGTTTCAAACCCTAATTTTTATCAATAATCAGTTTGATCTTTTGTCCCACCTTCATAAGAATGAAGCATAGATAGATATAGAGCCTTCGTTCAAATTTTCTGAAAGGTAACTATCCCGGTTTCATATATGAAATCTCTATAGAATCCTTGAAAAAGACTTTTTTCCATAAGAAAGAAAAAAGAACTTACTATCTTTGGGATCTGATACTACACCGCTGCTTAATCCCTTAGTGGATCGACTCTATTACATAAGTGGATTCCTAAATTTTGCCCCATACCATGGGATAAGTAAGCAGTTTTTTAGTTGTATCGACCCAGTCGCTCACTAATTGATCTTTATGGTGCTTTCTCTATCAATTTGAGAAACTTTATCCATAGAGTAGTAGTATAGGCCATACTTTCTTCATTTTTTGATTCTTGTGAAGTGTCCTTCCTTCCTACAGCTGATAGGGAAAAATCGTTGTTTTCACGATCCCTATGTAGAAAGCCCCTTTTCTAGTATTTACTAGAAAATTTGATCCTCTTTTTTTTCTTTCTATAGTGGAGATAGTCGCACGTAATGACAGATCATGTCCATATTATTAAAAGCTTGCGATAAGAAGGGGTTTCGTTCTAGTGCCCGAAAATAATATTCCAAAGCCTTTGTATGCTCTTCATTGCTTGTGTGTATAAGGCCTATGTTATAGAGTATATAACTTCGATCATAGGGATCGATTTCTAGTCGCGTAGCTTCATAATAATTTTGCAAAGCTTCCGCATAATTTCCTTCGGATTGAGCCAACATCCATTACGGTCGTTCATTCTATTCAAAAAATCTCCGTTCCAAAACCGTACATAAGGTTTTCGTCTCATACGGCTCCTCCCTTCTGTACATAATAGTACTAAGCGAAATAATCTATAGAATCAAAATAGAATTAGTCCCGTCTCATTATGAACCAAAAGGGGATGGTATTTTTCAAGAAATCTCTAGCCAACCTTCCCACAAGAGGTTTTTCTTAACACCAACGAATTCTATTAATGCTAGAGGAAAACGATAGCTCCAATAATTTCTTTGTTCTCAACGCCTCCTATTTAGAGGAATTAGCTACTTCAACGATCTTTGATGGTTATAGGGGTATCCAAAGTACAAACCTGATGGTTGTTTGTTATCCCAACCATTCTTCCCAGCCCTGATACCGATCAGGAAAGGGGTAATTTCTAACAAAGTTTTTCTCTTGTTGATTCCTATTTCTAGGTGTAGTGCTTTTCTCCCCTATGCTACCTATGGATACTAATAGAGTAGGATTGGCCTGTAATCCATACCATACCATATCATATAGGTGTAACCTTTCGCTCAATACTCAAATCTACAATTGAAGTATCTGAAGCCGCATCAATCAAGGATACATGACGGAAGGAATTGTTAGTTCGCCTCACCTTCCCAAAGCGTGGGTTTGTTTGCTTTACAAATTTGGTTCTCTCTATGCCAACCCCTTCTCTTTTTGTAAGACTGAGGTATAGGTAGGGCTAAAAAAGCAAAAAAGGAGTCAAATCGCACCATCTCTATAGTAAGTAAATGCCTTTTTTTCTCCTGAGGTTGTCTGAATTATTCGCAATAAAATATTGGCTACAATTGAGGAGGGCTTATCAATGAAATTTCCATTTACACGGGATCTAGGCGTAATTACCAACCCATTCTATATAGAATTGTTTTCATTCCTTCACAAAATAACATAAAAACAAACACATTCGATTCTTATAATTATAAATAGATTGATCCATATGCTCTACTCTAAAATCCATATGCTTTAAATGGATAAGAGAGATATGGATTTTCCGCTCAGCTCAAATTGTATCCTTTTCCTTCTGCTTGGACACGAAGAGATATGAAATATTTGACCAAGACTGGATTTCATTCCACTTTCCTATTTCTGAACAACAACTTATGTTATCAACTATTTCGTGTTTTCAAAGTTATTAATTGTCTCATACCCTATTTTTGATTTCGATAGTATGGTGTATCATATCTTATACAAACGGAATTCTAAGGTTTCTTTATTTTATTATGCAATAAGAAGAATTCTTTTGGTTGGTAAAAATTCATTATATAATCTCCCGAAAGTTGTTATCACCGTACCACGACAAAATCATGTGTTCTTGTTTCGAGCTGTTTTTTCTGACAGATCTAGATCACCATGACGTCTCCAAGCGCCCCCAAGGACAAGTTTTTCGAGAAGGTCATCAACCCCTACCTTGCGTAGGTGCCGCAACACCCTCAAACCATTGAGATGCGTGAGGGGGTGCTGCACATCCGCGATGTCGAAGGTCCAAAGAAGACCAGATGCATGGTGACAAGACTCGAAGCAATGGAGCAGCAAGTTTTCTAGTGTCAAGGGATGGTGGAACGTGGACTCAACGCCAATCACTTGATGATCGAGGAATTAACCAATAATCACAAGCTGGATGCCAAGAATATTGGGGAGGCCATCTTCAAGCTTCACGAGAAAATCGAGCACCTCTAAGCCCAGATCTATGACCTACAAAACCAAAACTGTGAGTTTGGCTGCAGATTTGAGGATCCCAGAGACTCGTTCATCCTTCTATGATGGTGATCCTATGCCCTGGAAGATGGATGACAAGTATACATCATCAACAACTCTATCATCTCCACCTTCGAAGAAAGAGACATAAATACATGGGTATGGGCACTCCCCTTGGCTACTGCCAAGCTTGGGGGAGGAGCCCCGGTATCGTATCACCATCACACCTTTACCTTTATCTTTCTTCTTAGTTTGATCCTTTTGGTTATATCTTTATCTAGTAGAATAAAGTTTTTAGTATGATCTAGCTTTGAGTTTTGTTTTGAGATCTATCTATGTAATCAAGTCCTTGAGTTATAAATAATAAAGAGTAGTTTTGAGTTGAGGGCTTTGCTTTCTTGCTATGATCTTGAGGGAATAAAATAAGAGAAACAGTAAAAAGAAATAAAAGGATCGTATAATGATCTTATGGAGAGTGATGGCTTCACATATAAAGAGTATGATAAATAAAAATTGTTGAGAGTTGACAAACATAGTTTTGGTCATTGTTGCAATTAATAGGAAGTAATAAAGAAAGAGAGGCTTCACATATAAATATACTATCTTGGACATCTTTCACAATTGTGAGCACTCATTAAAATATGACATGCTAAAAAGTTGATGTTGGACAAGGAAGACAACATAATGGGTTATGTTTTCTTATATCCGAATAGAAGTTATATTGTTATGGATCCCCCAACATGTTGAGCTTGCTTTTCCCTCTTATGCTAGCCAAATCCTTTGCACCAAGTAGAGATACTACTTGTGCTTCCAAACATCCCTTAAACCAGTTTTGTCATAAGAGTCCACCATACCTACCTATGGATTGAGTAAGATTCTTCAAGTAAGTTGTCATCAGTGCAAGCAATAAAAATTGCTCTCTAAATATGTATGATCTATTAGTGTGAAGAAAATAAGGTTTATACGAACTTGTGATATGCAAGAAATAAAAGCGACAGACTGCATAATAAAGTTCTTTATCACAAGTGACAATATAAAGTGACGTTCTTTTGCATTAAGATTTTGTGCATCCAACTATAAAAGTGCATGACAACCTCTGCTTCCCTCTGCGAAGGGCCTATCTGTTACTTTTATTTTCTACCCTTATACAAGAGTCATGGTGATCTTCACCTTTCCTTTTTATACTTTTTGTTTTTGGCAAGCACTATGTGTTGGAGAAAGATTCAGATATATATATATATATATCCACTCGGATGTAGGTTATCATAAAGTATTACTGTTGACATTACCCTTGAGGTAAAAGGTTGGGAGGCAAAACTATAAGCCCCTATCTTTCTCTGTGTCCGATTGAAACTTTGAACTCAAAAGTATCGTGTGAGTGTTAGCAATTGTGAAGGATTAAATGATAGTTAAGTATGTGGATTTGCTGAAAAGCTCTTATATTGACTCTTTCTGATGTTATGATAAATTGCAATTACTTCAATGACTGAGATCATAGTTTATTAGTTTTAAATGAAGTTTCTGATTCATAATTTACCTTGTGAACGAATTGTTACTTTCGCATAAGAAATATATGACAATTTATGTTGCTGTTCTAAAGATGATCATGATGCCCTCATGTCCGTATTTTATTTTATCGACACCTCTATCTCTAAACATGTGGAGATATTTTTTGATATCGGCTTTCACTTGAGGACAAGCGAGGTCTAAGCTTGGGGGAGTTGATACATCCATTTTTCATCATGATTTTATATTGATATTTATTGCATTATGGGCTATTATTACACATTATGGCGCAATACTTATGCCTTTTCTCTCTTATTTCACAAGGTTTACCCAGAGGGAGAATGCTGTCAGCTGAATTCTAGACTGGAAAAGGAGCAAATCTGAGAGACCTATTCTGCAAAAATCCAAAAGTCCTCAAACTTCATGAAGAATTATTTTGGAATATATAAAAAATATTGGGCGAAGAAAGCACCAGGGGGACCCACCAGGCAACCACAAGGGTGGGGGGCGCACCCTACCACCCTGGGCACGCCCCTACCTTGCCACCCACCTGGTAGCCCCCCCGGTGCCCATCTTTTGCTATATGAAGGGTTTTTACCTGAAAAAATAAAGATGAAGCTTTTGGGACGAAGCGCCGCCGTCTCGAGGCGGAACATGGGCATAACCAATCTAGGGCTCCGACGGAGCTGTTCTGCTGGTTAAACTTCCCTCCCGGAGGGGGAAATCAAAGCCATCATCATCACCAACGATCCTCTCATCAAGAGGGGGTCAATCTCCATCAACATATTCACCAGCACCATCTCCTCTCAAACCCTAGTTCATCTCTTGTATTCGATCTTTGTCTCAAAACCTTAGATTGGTACCTGTGGGTTGCTAGTAGTGTTGATTACTCCTTGTAGTTGATGCTAGTTGGTTTATTCGATGGAAGATCATATGATGAGATCCTTAATGCTATTCAATACCCCTCTGATTATGAACATGGATATGCTTTGTGAGTAGTTACGTTTGTTCCTCAGGACATGGGAGAAGTCTTGTTATAAGTAATCATGTGAATTTGGTATTCGTTCGATATTTTGATGAGATGTATGTTGTCTCTCCTGTAGTGGTGTTGTGTGAATGTCGAGTACATGTCACTTCACCATTGTTTGGGCCTAGGGAATGCATTGGGAAGTAATAAGTAGATGATGGGTTGCTAGAGTGACAGAAGCTTAAACCCTAGTTTATGTGTTTCTTCCTAAGGGGCTGATTTGGATCCATATGTTTCATGCTATGGTTAGATTTATCTTAATTCTTCTTTCATAGTTGTGGATGCTTGCGAGAGGAGTTAATAATAAGTGAGAGGCTTGTACAAGCAAGGACAACACCCAAGCACTGGTCCATCCACATATCAAATTATCAAAGCAACGAATGCGAATCATACGAGCATGATGAAAACTAGGTTGACAATAATTCCCATGTATCCTCGAGAGCGCTTTGCTTTGTATAAGAGTTCATCTAGGCTTGTACTTTGCAACAAAAAGGATTGGGCCACCTTGCTGCACCTTAGTTACTTTTGTTACTTGTTACCCATTACGAATTATCTTATCACACAACTATCTATTACCGATAATTTCAGTGCTTGTAGATAATACCTTATTGAAAATCGCTTGTCATTTCCTTATGCTCCTTGTTGGGTTCTACACTCTTATTTATCGAAAGGACTACGATAGATACTTGTGGGTCATCACGTGGCGCTCGGCGCCGACTCCAGCAGCGGCAAGCAGGCAGGAGGTGGCCGAGCGTGTGCGTGCGCCTGTCGGTCACACACTGATGACCCACAAATATATGGGATCAATTGTAGCCTTTTAGATAAGTAAGAGTGTTGAACCCAAGGAGGAGCAGAAGGAAATGACAAGTGGTTTTCATCAAGGTAATGTTTGTAAGTGCTGAAATTGTAATTAGCAGAGTAGTTTGATAGCAAGATAATTTGTAACGAGCAAGTAACAATAGTAGTAACAAAAGTGCAGAAAGGTATCCCAATCCTTTTGAGGCAAAGGACAGGCCAAAACGGTATCTTATAATAAGCAAAGCGTTCTTGAGGGTACACGGGAATTTCATCTAGTCACTTTCATCATGTTGATTCGATTCGTGTTCGCTACTTCAATAATTTGATATGTGGGTGGACCGGTGCTTAGGTGCTGTTCTTACTTGAACAAACCTCCTACTTATGATTAACCCCCTCGCAAGCATCCACAACTACGAGAAAAGTATTAAGAATATATTCTAACCATAGCATTAAACTTTTGGATCCAATTGGTCCCTTACGAAATAACGCATAAACTAGGGTTTAAGCTTCTGTCACTCTCGCAACCCATCATCTAATTACTACTCCACAATGAATTCCTTTAGGCCAAAATATGGTTAAGTGTCATGTAGTCGACGTTCACATGACACCACTAAGGGAATCACAACATACATGCTATCAAAATATCGAACACATATCAAGTTCACATGATTACTTGCAACTTGATCTCTCCCGTGACCTCAAGAACAAAAGTAACTACTCAAAAATGATCAGAGGGGTATTAAATAGAATATTGGATCTCAACATATAATCTTCCACCAAATAAACCATATAGTAATCAACTAGAAGATGTAATCAACACTACTAGTCACCCACAAGCACCAATCTATAGTTCCGGTACAAAGATTGAACACAAGAGATGAACTAGGGTTTGAGAGGAGATGGTGCTGTTGAAGATGTTGATGGAGATTTCCCTCCCCAAGATGGGAGAGTTGTTGGTGATGATGATGATGATGATGATTCCCCCCTCTGGGAGAGAAGTTCCCCCGGCGGAATTGCTCCGCAGGAGGGCAAAAGTGCTCCTACCCAAGTTCCGCCTCGAGACAGCGGCGCTCCGTCCCGAAAGTCCTATCCCTATTTTTTCTTGGTCAAAATGACTTATATACCAGAAGATGGGCACCAGAGGTGGGACGAGGGGAGCACAACTCACCAGGGTGCGCTTGGGCTCCCTGGCGTGCCCAGGTGGGTTGTGCCCACCTGGTGGGCCCCCTCTGTTACTTATTGGCTCCAATATTTCTCATATATTCCATAAAAATTCCCTATGAATTTTCATCTCATTTGGAGTTGCGCAGAATAGGTGGCCTGACGTAGCTTTTCAGGTCCAGATTTCCAGCTACCGGAATTCTTCCTCTTTGTGTGTACCTTGCATATTATGAGAGAAAAGGCATTATAATTACTCCAAAAAGCATTATTATGCATAAAACATTATAAATAACAGTAGGTAAACATGATGCAAAATGGACGTATCAACTCCCCCAAGCTTAGACCTCACTTGTCCTCAAGCGAAAACCGAAATCGAAAAACATGTCCACATGCTTAGAGAGAGAGAGAGAGAGGTGTCGATAAAAACAAAATACAGACATAGTAGCATCATGCGGATTATTATAACAGCAACAAACTTAAACATAAAACTTTTATCCTAGAACTTTTATCGCAGACTTCTCATGAATAAGTAACAATTCATCACACTATCAAAGTATAAAGCATAAAATCGATTAGAAACCAACAAATTATGTTCCCAGTCAACTTTGCAACTATAGTTCATCATCTTTTCAGGAAGGGTCACGTATCAGAGCCTTTAGGCAAGTCCACATACTCAACCATCATTTATCTTCTATGATTGCTAACACTCAGTGCATACACATGAGCAAAACGTTTCAACCGGACACATAGAAAGATATGGGCTTATAGTTTCGCCTCCCAACATATTCACCTCAAGGGTGATGTCAACAATAATAAATCATGCTACCCATAATCAAATGGACATATGTGCCTAGATCTTTACTCACCACATGATGCTTGCCAAAGGAGAAAAATAAAAGGAAAATAAAGAAGAACTTTGAATGTTGCATAAAAGTAAATACATGAAAGTAAAAGATAGGCCCTTCACAGAGGGAAGAAGAGGTTCCCATGTGCTTATTTGTTTGTATGGTCAACCCCTAAATGCAAGGGAATGCCACGTTATATTGCCCCTTGTGATGACAACCCTTATTATGCAGTCTGTCGCTTTTATTTCTTTACCATCACAAGTTCGTACAATGCTCAATTTTCTCTTACACTAAATGATCTTACACTTTTAGAAGCAATTTTTATTGCCTTATTTCACCGATGACAACTTACTTGAAGGATCTTACTCAATCCATAGGTAGGTCTGGTGGACTCTTGAAAATCAGATTTGGGTTTAAAGGTTTTTGGATGCACAAGTAGTATCTCTACTTAGTGCGGAATTTTTGGCTAGCAAAGATAGGGGGCAAGCACCACATTTGAAGGATCTATGACAATATAACTTCTATGTGAATATGAAGAAACATAAATCATTAAGTTGTCTTCCTTGTCCAACATCAACAATTTTGGCATATAATATTTTGATGGGGGCTCACAATCACAAAAGATTTCCATGATAGTGTATTTATATGTGAATCTTCTCTTCCCATTAATTCTTTCATGAGTTGCATCATTGACCAATGCCATGTTTGTCAATCTCTAATAAAATTTTGTACTTATACTTTTCCTTATGTGGTGTCACCACCTACCATAGGATTAGCATATGATCTTTTCATTTATTTCCTTTCCTTTTATTTAAACATGAAAGTAAAGAGCAAAACTCAAATTAAACTTTATTATATATCTCACACATGATTACAAGGATAGATCACTAAGCAAGCTCTCAAAAAGAAAGGATCGAACTAAATATTTATTCATCTAAAGCAGAAGATCAAACTAAAATAAGTAAAGGCAAAAGATAGTGGGGGTGAGATGATACCGAGGCACCTCCCCCAAGCTTGGCGGAAGCCAAGGGGAGTGCCCATACCCGATACTCAATTTTCTTTTGGCGATGAAGAAGGAGGTGGTGATGAAGTGGAGGGTTTGTCCTTCTTCTTCAGCTTACACTTGAGGATGCAATTTTCCTCCTTCAATTCACCGATCTCCCACTCGAGCTCCAGTACCTTATTGCATAAATCTTGCTTATTTTCCTGCAAAAGGCGGAAGGGTATAAACTGAATCTTAGGCCTATTTGCTTTGTTGGGGAGGCTTGACTTCTTGAATTCCACATGCATGTCCCCAGGTTGAGGCAACAGGGCTTCGTCCTCGTCTGAGCTCGTCTCCTCCTTCTCCCTGGGATAATAGTCTTCCTCTTCCTCCGAAGTCCAGCCATAATGCTCCACATCCCCATAAGACTTGGGGCTTGCAATAAAATCAGCAACATAGCTCTCACCCTCAGAGTCTTGGGATGGCATATTTTCAGATCTATCAGGAAAACAGCAAGAAAAGAAAACAGAAGATTTTTCCGTGTTACGGTGGTCAATAGGTTTGGGGGGGATATAAATATTTTTTATCTTGGGAAACAAGCAAACGGAAGAAAAACCGAGTCCATAAGGTATGCCCACTTGGGTGGACGCCCTGGTGTCTTGAGCCCACCAGGGCGACTTTCCAGGTAGTTTCTTATTTTCCTAATTTTCTAAATATTCCAAAACCGACAAATTTTTTTTTTTGCGGATTTTTCAGAGTCCGTTTACTTACGTATCATGTACCTCCGCTTTTTCAAGATTCTGGAGTGTTCCGGAAGGTCTCTTTTATGTGTTCTTCCGGTGTCATAGTTTGGATAATATTACTTTCAACATTAATGGGCGTACCTGAGATATAACTTTATTCGTTGCCCATTAACAACCTTCAGGTTAGTACCTTCGGCATTATTTATTTTGACAGCTCCAGACCGGTAAACCTCCTCGATAACATAGGGTCCTTCCCATTTGGAGAGGAGTTTTCCTGCAAAGAATCTAAAACAAGAGTTGTACAAAAGAACATATTCTCCTACCTTGAACTCACGCTTTTGGATTCATTTATCATGCCATCTTTTAACTTTTTCTTTAAACAACTTGGCATTTTCATAAGCTTGGGTTCTCCATTCATCTAATGAGCTAATATCAAATAACCTCTTTTCACCGGCAAGTTTGAAATCATAGTTGAGTTCTTTAATTGCCCAATATGCTTTATGTTCTAACTCAAGAGGCAAATGACAAGCTTTTCCATAAACCATTTTATAAGGAGATATACCCATAGGATTTTTATATGTTGTTCTATAAGCCCAAAGTGCATCATCTAATTTCTTAGACCAATTCTTCCAGGACCTATTGACAGTCTTTTGATAAATTAATTTTATTTCTCTATTGCTAAGTTCAACTTGACCACTAGACTGAGGATGATAGGGTGATACATTTCTATGGTTAACATTATACTTATCAAGCATTTTACGGAAAGCACCATGAATAGTGAGAACCACCATCAGTCATTAAATATCTAGGGACTCCAAACCTTGGGAAAATAACTTCCTTAAGCATTTTACTAGAGGTGTTGTGATCAGCACTAGTAGTTGGAATAGCTTCTACCCACTTAGTAACATAATCAACAACAACAAGAATATGTGTATACCCATTAGAGGAAGGAAAAGGTCCCATGTAATCAAAACCCCAAACATCAAATGGTTCAACAACAAGTGAATAATTCATAGGCATTTCTTTACGCTTACCGCTCTTACCTATTCTTTGACAATTCATCACAAGATGAGACAAACTTACGAGCATCCTTGAAGAGAGTAGGCCAATAAACCCAGATTGCAATACCTTGCGAGCAGTTCTGTCTCCCGCATGATGTCCTCCATATGCTTCGGTGTGAAATTTCCATAGGATTTGTCCTTGTTCATGCTCGGGTACACAACGTCTAATAATACCATCTACTCCTTCTTTATAAAGATGTGCGTCATCCCAAAAGTAATGTCTTAAATCGTAGAAGAATTTTTTTCCTTTGTTGGTATGTAAAGCTAGGTGGTAAATATTTAGCAACAATGTAATTAGATTAATTAGCATACCAAGGAGTGTTATGAGAAACATTTATTATAGCTAACTGCTCAACAGGAAAGCTATCATCAATAGGTAGTGGGTCATCAAGGACATTTTCAAGCCTAGACAAGTTATCAGCTACGGGGTTCTCTGCTCCTTTTCTACCAGTGATGCATAAATCAAATTCTTGTAACAAGAGAACCCATCGAATAAGTCTAGGTTTAGCATCTTTCTTTTCCATAAGTTATTTAATAGCAGCATGATCGGTGTGAACGATAACCTTAGAGTCAACAATGTAAGATCTAAATTTATCACAAGCAAACACCACTACTAGAAATTCTTTTTCAGTAGTATCATAATTTCGTTGTGCACTGTCTAGAGTTTTACTAGCATAATGAATAATATTTAGTTTCTTATCAATTCTTTGTCCTAGAAACAACATCACACATAATTTCAAAAGGTAAGTTCTAGTCAGGTTGTTGAACAATAGGTGCAGAAATTAAGGCTTTCTTGAGTGTTTCAAAGGCTTCTAAACAATCATCATCAAAAACAAAAGGAACATACTTTTGCAAAAGATTTGTAAGAGGCCTAGAAATTTTAGAAAAGTCTTTGATAAATCTCCTATAGAAACCAGCATGACCTAAGAAACTACGAATACCTTTGATATCTTTAGGACATGGTGTTTTCTCAATTGCATCAACCTTAGCTTTGACCACCTCAATACCTCTTTCGGAAATTTTATGGCCCCAAACAATACCTTCATTAACCATAAAGTGGCACTTCTCTCAGTTCAAGACAAGATTTGTTTGCTCACATCTCTGCAAAACTCGATTAAGATTGCTTAAACAATCATCAAAAGACTTCCCATAAACAGAAAAGTCATCCATGAAAAGCTAAAAGGATCGAGAAGAGGTGTCTAGAGGGGGGGTGATTAGACACTAAGTGCCAAAAGTTGCAGTTTTTAATATTCTTAAGTTTAAGTGGAGTTTAAGCACAAGTTTAACAAACACAATACATATCAAGCAAGCATGCAATGAGTATATGAGTAGCGGAAAGTAAAGCATGCAACTTGCAAGAATGTAAAGAGAAGGGTTTGGAGTATTCAAACGCAATTGGAGACACAGATGTTTTTGTCGTGGTTCCGATAGGTGGTGCTATCGTACATCCACGTTGATGGAGACTTCAACCCACGGAGGGTAACGGTTGCGCGAGTCCACGGAGGGCTCCACCCACGAAGGGTCCACGAAGAAGCAACCTTGTCTAT
>NW_024111089.1:0-9496 GCF_003073215.2 Triticum urartu
GCCCTCTGCCCTCCGTCGTGCCGTCCAAAGTTCCCCAGCTTGTGAGGCACCGCCCGTCACTGAAAAAAGTAGCCCTGCCGCCTGCTCCACACGAGCTTTGCCCCCGGGTGGCGCCGACGACGACGAGGGAGCGGATGGGGAGGGGTGGCCGGAGGCCTTGGTTGCTTGGTTGCCACCCGTGCTACCCCTGGGGAGGGAGCGCCGCGAGGGTACTGTCACTAGGAAAGGACACAACAAGATTGAATCCAAAGCTAAGCACTTCTCCCATTGCAAGAAAAACCAATCTAGTTGGCCAAACTAAACAGATAGTTCGAAGAGAATTACAAAGATATCAAATCATGCATATAAGAATTCAGAGAAGATTCAAATACTATTCATAGATAAGATGATCATAAATCCACAATTCATCGGATCTCGACAAACACACCGCAAAAGAAGATTACACCGGATAGATCTCTAAGAACATCGAGGAGAACATGGTATTGAGAATCAAAGAGAGAGAAGAAGCCATCTAGCTACTAGCTATGGATCCGTAGGTCTGAGGTAAACTACTCACGCTTCATCGGAAGGGCAATAGAGTTTATGTAGATGCCCTCCGTGATCGAATCCCCCTCCGGCAAGATGCCGGAAAAGGCCCCAAGATTGGATCTAACGGGAAAAGAAGGTTGCGGCGGTGGAAAAGTGTTTCCGTGGATGCCTCTGGTGGTTTGGGAATATATGTGAATATATAGCAGGAAGATCTAGGTCAGGGGGTCATCAAGGGGCCCACAAGGTAGGGGACGCGCCCACAAGGTAGGGGACGCGCCCTACCCCCCTAGGCGCGTCCTCCGCCCTTGTGGCCGCCTCGTGGCTCTTCTGACTTGCACTCCAAGTCTCCTGGGTGTCTTCTGGTCCAAGAAAAATCATTGCGAAGGTTTTATTCTGTTTGGACTCCGTTTGGTATTCCTTTTCTGTGAACCTCAAAAACAAGGAAAAAACGGAAACTGGCACTGGGCTCTAGGTTAATAAGTTAGTCCCAAAAATAATATAAAATAGCATATTAATGCATATAAAACAGATAATATGGTAGCATGGAACAATAAAAAATTAGAGATATGTGGGAGACGTATCACCTTCCTCATCGGGGAAATACTGACGCGAACACGAGCCATCAAGAAAGGATTTCTGGCGCAGTTGCCGGGGAGAAACAAGTCAAGTCTCATGACAACTTTCCAATTTCTGGCGCTGTTGCTGGGGATACATGATCAACACCTATCAGGTTCCTAATCAAAAATCTCACCTCCTTGTAATTTACATTATTTGTCGTTTCCCTCTCGTTTTCATCTCCCCCACTTCACAAAAAATTGTCTTTTTATTCGCATTGTTTGTTTGATGTTTTGTTTGCTTGTGTTGCTATGTGCCTTCTATATGCTTGCATCTTCGCTTGTTAAAAATATATTGATATGGATCCCCATCCACGTGCTAATCTTTTAAAAGATCAAATCATGACGAACCCATTGCTAGTGAGTTGAGCACACTAGATTATCTTTATGAAATTCTGCTTGAGATTTGTGAATCTGAAAATTGTGATGAAAAAATTTATGATGTGATTCAAGATAGCTCCTTGAATGAAAAGCATGATTGCAATGATTTTACTATAAATTCTATTAATGTCAATTGTGCTAATAATATGCAAAAAAACCCAAGCTTGGGGATGCTAATTTTGCTATGTCTACTACTTATTGCAATGATCATGATTGGGGTGATTCTTCTTATGATCTTGAACATTTATTTAAGCCTCATGATGAATATGATATTCATAATAATATTTGCAATAATATTGAAAGTGGGTCTGGAAGAGCATCAACTGTAGGTAAAAAAAATCCCACATATTTGGAGAGTGTTCAAGCTGACGATTTTTTATGATAAAGAGGGCTTGGAGAGGTCATGACTTTATTTGATGATAATCCCACTATTTTGGAAGAGTGTCAACTTCGCATGCATGTGGATCATGAAGAGAATATTTTATGTGATAGTTATATTGCTGAATTTGAATATGATCCCACATGTAATTATTATGAGAGAGGGAAATATGGTTGTAGAAATTTTCATCTTACTAAATTACCTCTCTTCGTTTTGAGATTGTATATGTTTTATTCTTCTTCCTTGCATATGCTAGTTTTTGCTTGCCTTGATAATTTGTTTTCCTATAAAATGCCTATGCATAGGAAGTATGTTAGATTTATACTTGTTTTTCACATGCTACATGATGCTCTCGTCATGTTTCAATTGCCATCTTTCATGTGAGCATCATTAAAATTGTTAATGCCTAGCTAGGGGCATAAAACGATAGCGCTTGTTGGGAGCCAACCCAATGAATACATTTTATTGCCTTTTAATATCTGTTCTTGAGTGTTTGGACAATTATGCTACTATTATGATTGTGTTTTTCATGTTTTAATTAGTGTTTGTGGCAAGCAAAGCCTTTGGGATCGTGTTGGGTGATAGTTGATTTGATCTTCTTGAAAAACAAAAACTTTTGCTCCTAGTAAAACAATTTTAATAAACCACAGAAGCGTGATAAAATTCTGACTTGTTTACACAAGATTGATATACAAATTTCCTATGTTATCCTAATTTTTCAGAAGTTTTGGAGTTACAGAAGTATTCGAAGTTTTCATACTGCTAAAGACTGTTCTGTTTTTGAGAGATTCTATTTTCTTTGTGTTGTGTGCTTATTTTGATGAATCTATGGTTTGTATTGGAGGGTATAAGCCATAGTAAAGTTGGAATAGAGTAGACATAATTCAAAAATGAAATATGAATGGGTTTGCAATAGTACTTAGAGTGGTGATTTGCTTTGTTATACTAACGGATCTCATGAAGGTTTTGTTCAGTTTTGTGTGATTGAAGTTTTCAAGTTTTGGGTGAGATCACGATAGATGAAGGAATAAGGAGTAAGAAGAGCCTAAACTTGGGGATGCCTCATGTCACCCCAAGCTATTAACCAAAGAGGATCAAGCAACTAAGCTTGGGGATGCCCCGAGTGGCATCCCCTCTTTCTTCTAACGACCATCGGTATTTTACTTGGAGCTATATTTTTATTCGTAACATATCATGAGTTTTGCTTGGAGAGTCTTGTAGTATATGAGTCTTTGCTTGTTTTGCTTTTTAGTTTGTGTCATCTATCCTTGCTTGACACACCTATTTGAGAGAGCCAAGATTATGCTGTGATTTGTTAGAATTCCTCTATGTGCATCACTTAATTTTTTTTGAGCTATGGAATTGCTCTGGTGCTTCACTTATATCTTTTTGAGCACGGTGTGCTTTAGTATTTTTGAAGAAATGCTCTCGTGCTTCACTTAGATTTATTTGAGAGTTAGTAAATTTTTGAAGAAATCCTCTCATGCTTCATTTAAATTATTTTGAGAGAATAAAATCTTTATGCTCATGTTCTTCACTTAAATTTGTTTGAGCTTATCAAAAGCAACTTATGAAATTAGTCCCGAAGTGATATATATCCAAGAGGGATATAATACAAACTTTCATGAAGATCATTGGACAAAATAAACTTGATTCCTTGTAATACTTTTGCGATATGATGATACTAATATGTGAGTCATGTTGGTAAGTAATTATGCTTTAGTAACAATATTGGTGTTAAGGTTTGTGATTCCCTATGCAAGCACGAAAGTCAATAGTTATGCAATGAAATTACATCCTACTTGTGGTGCATTATTCGGTGTTAGTTATGCTTAATGCTCTCTTATGTGATTTTTTGTTTCTTGGTTGGATGCTGCTCAATCTATTTTTTGGCCTTCACTTGTACTAAGTAGAAGTACTACTTGTGCATCCAAAATCCTTAAACCCTGTTTTGCCATATGAGTCTTCCATACCTACCTATATGCAGTATTCCCGTGCCGTTCTAAACAAATTTGAATGTGCCATCTCTTATTTTCAAAATAATTTCCTTTTTGTCTGCTCGTACTGCTCATGAAACGGTAGGGGGTGGCTGATGTTTTTTCATGATAGATGTGTGATTCTCAAGATGAGTGTTTACTCACTTGTTATTGCACGAGAGTACAGCAAAGGTATTAGGGATGCCCAGTCCAAAACTGAAAAATGAATTTACTTTATGTTGTCAAAACTGAAAAGTGTTGGTATGGACGGCACCCGTGGATACGACTAGCCGTGGAATGTGAAAGTATGGTGGAAAAAAGGAATAAACTTTATTTTCTTCTTGGGAACCGCCTATTATATATATAGAATGGAAAGTATTGGGAACTACTTGATCGTTTTTGTTGACAGTAAAACCATGCCACCCAAAAAAATGATGTCTCAATTTAAACTTTGAGCTCTGGCACCTCTACAAATCCCTACTTCCCTCTACGAAGGGCCTTTCTTTTTTTACATTATGCAATTTTTATATTTATTTGAGTCTCCATCTTCTCTTATAAAGCACCAACTAAGGGGCACTATGATCATACTGGAGCACTGGGTGTAGCTAATATGCGAGTGTGTTTCATGAATGGATTGATTGAGCATGATGGGCTGGGGATAACTTGCTTTAGTGTTGATATTTTGAAAGACATGGTTGCTTGTTGATATGCTTGAGTATTGAAATCTTCATGTCAAAACTACGCTATTGCTTTGAACCATATAAAAGTCCATATGTCCATGCTACAAAAGAAAAAAATTATGTGATGAACACGATAGGCAGCATTCCACATCAAAAATTCTGTTTTTTTCATTTACCTACTCGAGGACGAGCATGAATTAAGGTTGGGTATGTTGATACGTCTCCAACGTATCCATAATTTTTGATTGTTCCATGCTGTTATATTATCATTCTTGGATCTTCTACAATCATTTTATAGCAACTTTATATCATTTTTGGGACTAATCTATTAACGTAGTGCCCAGTGCCAGTTGTTATTTTTTGCTTGATTTTTTACTTTGCAGAAAATCAATACCAAATGGAGTCCAAACGCAGCGAAACTTTTTGGAGATTTTTTCTGGACCAGAAGACACCCGTTGGGCCAAAGAAGTACCAAAGCGGGGCTCCGAGGGGAGCACAACCTACATGGGCGTGCCTGGGGGGGCAGGCGCGCCCTGGTGGGTTGTGCCCACCTCGACCGTCTCCCGCACCACCTCTTTGCTGTATAAATACCCTGAAAATTCAAAAACCATAGGGGAAGCGACGAAACACAATTCCAGCTGCTGCAAGTTACAGAACCACAAGATCCAATCTAGACACCATCACGGAGGGGTTCATCATCCTCATTGGTGCCTCTCCAATGATGCCTGAGTAGTTCATTGTAGACATACGGGTCCGTAGTTAGTAGCTAGATGGCTTCCTCTCTCTCTCTCTCTCTTGATTCTCAATACAATGGTCTCTTGGAGATCTATTTGATGTAACTCTTTTTGCGGTGTGTTTGTTGGGATCCGATGAAATTTGAGATTATGATCAGATCTATTTTATCCATGAAAGTTATTTCAGTTTTGATCTCTTATATGCATGATTACTTATGGCCTTGTGTTTCTTGTTCGAATCTTTGGTTTAGTTAGGCCAGCTAATCCGATTTTTCTTGCCATGGGAAGAGATGCTTTGTAATGGGTTCGGTCGTGCGGTGTTCTTTCCCAGTGACAAAAGGGGCGGCAAGACACGTAGTGATCATTACCATTAAGGATAAAAAGATGGGGTTTATTCCTACATGAATAGATCTTGTCTATGTCATGTCATCGTTCTTATTGCATTACTCCTTTTCTCCATGAACTTAATACACTAGATGCATGCTGGATAGCGGTCGATGTGTGGAGTAATAGTAGTAGATGCACGCAGGAGTCGGTCTACTAATCTTGGACGTGATGCCTATATAATGATCATTTCCCAACAGTAATTTGTTTACCCGCTGTATGCTATTTTTATCGAGAGAAGCCACTAGTCAAATCTACGGCCCTCGGGTCTATTCTTTATCATATTTTCTTTGAGATCTATTTTTATTTGCTTTTGCTTTCATAACTATTATTCCAAAAACCCAATAATACCTTGCTTCAATTTTTTGTTATTTATTTTATTTCGTGTTTCCGCATGATCTATTTATCCAATCTACAACAAACCATCTATCTTTTACCCGAGAGGGATTGACAACCCCTCTTACGCGTCGGGTTGCAAGTATTTGTTCTTTGTGTGCAGGTATCATTTACATAGTGTTGCTTGGTTCGATAACATTGGTTTCATCACTCAAGGAAATACCTACCATAGTTGTGCTGTATCATCCCTTCCTCTTCGGGGAAATACTGACGCGGACATGAGCTATCAGGACAACACTCCAGATATGCGAAGTGCGAATGGGAATGAATGTACTGAACAGATTACACTGAATGATGGGAATGCATCGGGGTAAGCAACATAAGAGAAAGGGAGAAATGATAGAACCGAAAGATATGCAATAAGCATAAACATATCAGATAAACTATCGTCACAGAGCAACAAAGTAGATTGAACCAGTGGTGCTTGATGGTGACAGGAGGACTTGGTAGACCATACGCCCTTCTTCCAAACGACTACCTCTGGTTGGAGGGGTTGTGACTTAGCACGGAAGATAAACTCTCTTCGCCCTATTCTCCTTCAACTTGGAGCTGATCAGACTCCAGTTTATTTCACTCATGGTAGATACTTTTCGGCAATCTCCAAACCTTCAGTCAACCTTCGCGAACCACAATCACACTTGGTTGCTGAAGATCTTGCTCGGTGAAGACAACATCTCTTCAACCCTCGAGCTGACACCTATCCATCTAGAGACTGTCAGCTCTCAAGAGTAATAGGTACAAGAACTCTAACTCAGAACTACCATTATGCTCAACCACCATCTATGTTTTGGCTCTTGATTTTTCTCTCGATGGATCTTAAACTCAAATTACTCGGAGAAGGGATTCTTAGTCAATCTTATCAGGAATCTTAAGTGGAGCAGCCAACGGACAACGTCGGAGCGGGATGGCTATTTATAGGTGCAGCCTTTCTTGAAGGGAAATGACCAAATAGGACATGTGGAGCAGCCAATGGTCGAACGACATGAGTCGAACGGTCAGAAATTGAGCACAAAGGTAACATTACTTGCGGGGCAAGTAATGCTAACTCCTCAGTTTGAAAGTAATCTCCTACAGCATGAAGAATAAAGTCTATTGCTGCCAGCATTCAAAGCATAATGAGATTTCTCTAGGTCTCGCATAGGTTCTGGGCTAAGCATCACAGCGGATCTAAGCTCGAGAACTTATACCCCTCTTAATAGTACGGAGGTCCTATGACTCAATTGAATGAAAGAATAAGAACGAAATGAATATTACTTCTTCACTTCGTCTTCGACTTCGAATCGCTGCAGTCAATTTTCTTCGGATAACAGCTTTGAACCAATTGCTTTGATTCAGCAATAAACCTTCACGAGGTTACCTCCTTCATGTCAATCTTCTCGCCAACTTCTCTTCAACAGATGTAGCTCATTATTTTCCGCAATGCAGATATTCTTCGGTGAAGTTACTTGATGTCTACTACACAACTTTCTTCTTGTAGATGTTGTTGGGCCTCCAAGTGCAGAGGTTTGTAGGACAGTAGCAAATTTCCCTCAAGTGGATGACCTAAGGTTTGTCAATCCGTGGGAGGCGTAGGATGTAGATGGTCTCCCTCACACAACCCTGCAACCAAATAACAAAGAGTCTCTTGTGTCCCCAACACACCCAATACAATGGTAAATTGTATAGGTGCACTAGTTCGGCGAAGAGATGGTGATACAAGTGCAATATGGATGGTAGATAAAGGTTTTTGTAATCTAAAAATATAAAAACAACAAGGTAGCAAGTGGTAAAAGTGAGAGTAAATGGTATTGCAATGCTAGGAAACAAGGCCTAGGGTTCATACTTTCACTAGTGCAAATTCTCTCAACAATAATAACAGAATTGGATCATATAACTATCCCTCGACATGCAACAAAGAGTCACTCCTAAGTCACTAATAGCGGAGAACAAATGAAGAGATTATGGTAGGGTACGAAACCACCTCAAAGTTATCCTTTCTGATCGATCTATTCAACAGTCCGTAGTAAAATAACATGAAGCTATTCTTTCCATTCAATCTATCCTAGAGTTCGTACTAGAAAAACCCCTTATTACACAAATCAACCAAAACCCTAATGTCACCTAGATACTCCAATGTCACCTCAAGTATCCGTGGGTATGATTATACGATATGCATCACACAATCTTAGAATCATCTATTCAACCAACACAAGGAACTTCAAAGAGTGCCCCAAAGTTTCTACCAGAGAGTCAAGACGAAAACGTGTGCCAACCCCTATGCATAAGTTCATGAGGTCAAGGAACTCGCAAGTTGATCACCAAAACATACATCAAGCGTTCTCAAATCCTTAAAGACTCAATCCGATAAGATAATTTCAAAGGGAAAACTCAATTCATCACAAGAGGGTAGAGGGGGAGAAACATCATAAGATCCAACTATAATAGCAAAGCTCCTGATACGTCAAGATCGTGCGAATCAAGAACACGAGAGAGAGAGAGATCAAACACATAGCTACTGGTACATACCCTCAGCCCCGAGGGTGAACTTCTCCCTCCTCGTCATGGAGAGCGCCGGGATGATGAAGATGGCCACCGGAGAGGGATTACCCCCTCCGGCAGGATGCCCGAACGGGTCTAGATTGGTTTTCGGTGGCTATAGAGGCTTGCGGCGGCGGAACTCCCGATCTAGGTTTCTTTCTGGAAGGTTGGGGTTATATAAGAGGTGCTGGAGTCGGGAATAAGTCAGGGGGGTCCCCGAGGCGGGGGTGCACCCAGGGGGGTAGGGCGCGTCCCCCGCCCTCGTGGTGGCCTCGGGACTCTTCTAACCCACATCCGGCACTCCGTGGGCTTCTTCTGGTCCAAAAATGATCTCTGTGAAATTTCAGGTCAATTGGACTCCGTTTGGTTTTCCTTTTCTACGATACTCAAAAACAACGAAAAACAGAAACTGGCACTGGGCTGTAGGTTAATAGGTTAGTCCCAAAAATCTTATAAAATAGTATATAAATGCATATAAAACATCCAAGGTTGATAATATAATAGCATGGAACAATCAAAATGTAACATCCCAAATTTTCAATTTAGAATGTTATACACTAGAGCATCATTGCATATCATATTTCATTGCATATTGGTTTCTCCTAGAAATTCTACGCAACTCAAGGACCCTCGGAGAGAGTTGGGGATTTTTTTATTTTCATATTTGAGTTTTCTCAAATTTTGAAAATAGGATCGTTTGATTTTATTTATTTCATCTTCAATTATTTCTATTATGAAATTATGAGAGAGAGAATAAAATGACTTTCCCAAAATAAAGAAATATTGAAGGTTTAGTAAAAAATCAAATAAGATTTTATTTTGGTTTTATTTGCTATTTTATTTGAATTTAGGAAAAAATGCACGTTTTCAAAAATTGCATTTAGAGCCAAAAAATGTGCATCTTGTT
>NW_024111090.1:0-9538 GCF_003073215.2 Triticum urartu
CGCTGGCCCCGCGCGCCGCGCGGCCCCCGGCGGTGTGATCTGCCACGCCCGGTGCCCGCATGTGAAGAGACGAGCTGCCAAGAAATCCCTCGACCGTGAGGAGCTGCACCCGCGCTCCCCGCACCGCCTCGTCAAGACCGCCCGGCACCCGCGGTGGCGCCACGCGGACCTCATCAAGACCAAGCTCCACCTCGAAGGCGGGCCCCAATAACTACGGCCGGCGAACAGTTTATTTAGCAGACGTTCGTCCGTTAGTTTTTGGTAGCGAATGGTTTTCATTAGATTAGGTTCTGTAGCGAACGTTCATTCATTAGATTTTTCTTTTTCAGTTTATTTTTCAGCCAGGGACCTATCCGTGATTAGTTTTCTTACAGATTAGTCCCTGATCTTCAATCCCTCGCTACTCTTTTCTCGTTTGTCCAAATCCAATGAAACCAATGCCAAAATCTTTGTCTTGTTCCCCTCTGTCCAGATAAACAACTTCAACATGATTTTGAAAATTTAAAATTTGGTTTCAAGCATATTTGAATTTGAAATTCTTTTGATCGTAGTTTGAGTTTCGTATCTCCTATTTGATTTATTCTTTTTGCAAATCGAAGCTCTTTACTTGAACATTCTGTTTAGATCTTTTCTTTTGGTTTTACCTTTGCATCTTATGCTTGCGTGCTCATGTATGATTTGATAACATGTGGGTGCGGGAAGTAGTTGATGAGGTAGGAACCTATTGACTTATATCAAACCCCGGGTATTATACGTTATGCTTATACTACTTTGCTATGCTTGTAGACGTGGATTGGTATGCGAGATTCATGAAAGATGTGAGAGTTAATAATAACTAAGGGAAGCTTAAGGTGGCTATTTTATTACACATCTGGGTGGATTGGTTGCGGGCACCTGGAGCAATCCAGTGTTGTCCTAGGATATCCCGGAGTACCCATGTGATCATCCTAAGGGATGCCACCCAGGCTCAAAGGGATCATAATATTATTCATGCTCAGAAACATCCATGTCCATCCACAAGCCATTATGGGCTCTGGCATAGTTGAGTAACTTGTGTGACCTCTTTCAGTGGTAGGCTAGCAGATGTAGGGGAAAAGTGCGCAAACCTCTACATAGTGTATAAACTAATCATGGTTAGCCGTGTCCCCGGTTATGGTCATCTTGAGTATCTGGTATTTGAATTATTGATTGAACTCATCACATCACTTAATGAATTTGTTGGGTTATTAATTACTATTTTTGGGATTGAGTTGGAGGAACCTTCTCAATAAAACATATTCCTTTGTTGTAGGAAAAAATTAGCTTTATGCGAATGTTAACTGTAGAGCCTCCACCAGCCATATATGCATGTAGTGATAATTGTTATTTGTTCTTTGCTCTATTGTGTTATGTTTACAGCATATTCCATGTGCTGACCTACACGGCTGCAACATATCATGTTGCAGAATTTTCAGACGAAGAGTAAGGTGTGATAGGTCATTGCCATGCACTCGGTTTTGCCGTGGATGGACTCATTTATCTTCGATGCTTCCGCAGTTATCTTATTTAGATGGCCTTCAGCCATATTATTCTAATAAGTACTCTTTATGAGACCCTCGAAGTAATAAGTGTGTGATTGAACTCTGTTATAAATTATCGAGTACTATGTGTGTCAGCAATGCCGATCCAGGGATGACACTTAAGCACATAGACTACGGTCCATTGGAACATGGTCGCTAGAAGATGGTATCAGAGCACACGCTGACTGTAGGACGCGACCACTAGGATACTCTTTTCTACTCATTCCTAACTCTTCTTCACTTCTACTCTATAGATGGCGGACCCAAGGAACAAGTTCACTCAACCGGATGATGACACACCTTTCGGACGACACTTGAAGGAAGTTACTAGGTACCTCAACATCGGCATACCAAGCTTCACTGGAACCTTCACCGCCAATTTACTAGAAGAGGAGCGCTAGACGATTCAAGTTCGTGTTCTAGGGAGGATGTTTGCACCAATTACCAAGCCCATCGAGTTCTCTTTTGACGCACCAACCTGGAGTTTAGGAAAGAGCATGGCCACCCACATTGCCATTAGACGCATAGGAGAGGTGTACAACAAGGATCTTAAGGACACCACCTACCAGATATGTGGATGCCGAGATGAGCAATGGGAGATGATTCGCACCAGCAAGGATAAATCCATTGCAGCCTACATATAGGAGTTGAACCAGCACATTCGACGCTACGAGAACCAAATGTGCGCCAACATGATGGACAAGAAGAAGGTGATGACCCCAAACATCGAGCTGGAGGAGGAACTCAGGTCTACATGCGATGGATATGAAGAGGAAATTGATGTACTACAGGAGAAGAATGAAGACCTGAAGAAGAAGCTAGGAATATTCATGGGAGATCCTGAACCCGAAGAAGACATATGTTCTGAAGACTACATCATACTAGACGACACCGACTCCGACCCCGACAGCGATGATGATTATGAAGATGAAGCTGGAGCAGATATTATGGAGTCTTCCACCGATCAAAATTTCTAGTCGACCACCAAATTACCTTAGAAGTACTTCCATGTATATAGAAATAGTCCGCGAGATTTTGTAACGGTAGCTTAGATCGATTGTATGAATCTTGTTTGATATTGAGTGGTCTAGAATGAATTTTTTTGTCTCATGTGCATATGGGTACTAAAATCTCTCTTTCGACCTCACTCTATTCTGTTCTGACACCTCTAAACCTATCAGATGCCTCCGAGACGTGACCCCTCATTCGTGTTCCCACCGGAGCTCACTCAGTTGATCCAATAGCAGAATGCCTTGATGCTGTTGCTAGTCCAGAACCAAGGCAACAACAACAACAACCCACCGCCACCAGCCCTTGTTGACAACTTAGCCCGCTTTCTAAGGTTGAATCCGCTGGTGTTGCCAAGCAGCACCAAGCCGATTGTTGCTGATGAATGGCTCCGCAAGATTGTAAGGGAGCTGACCACCGCAGGTTGCACAGATGCTGAGAAGGTGCACTTTGTCGCACATCAACTGGATGGACCCGCAGCCTCATGGTCGGAGAACTACGCCGCCACTTTCCCTGTGGCCAATGTCACTTGGGATCAGTTTCAGCAAGCATTTCGCACTACACATGTCTCAACTTGAGCTATGAGTATGAAGAAGCATGATTTCCGCAACTTATGCCAAGGAAATCATACTGTGGCACAGTACGTGGGTGAGTTAAGCAAGTTAGCTCGCTATGCCCCAGATGATGTGGCCATAGATGATGCAAAGCAGGAGAAGTTTCTTGAGGGGCTGAATGATGAGCTGAGTATGCAGTTGATGGCGGAAACGTTCACCAACTACAACGAGTTTGTAGAAAGTGCCCTCATGATTCAAGGCAAGTAGTAGCAGATAGAGCACCGCAAAAGGAAGTATGGACAGGGGAAGTACAACTCTGGAGGTCAGCAAAAGCCTCGTTTTACCCCATGATACATCTCTAACATATCTATAATTTTTTATAGTTCCATGCTATTATATTATCTATTTTGGATGTTTATTGGGCTTTAATATGTTATTTTATATTATTTTTGGGACTAACCTATTAACCAGAGGCCGAGTGCCAGTTTCTGTTTTTTTTGCCTATTTTAGAGTTTCACAGAAAAGGAATACCAAATGGAATCCAAATGGAATGAAACCTTCGCAATGATCTTTCTTGGACCGAAAGCAAACCAGAAGACTTGGAGTTGAATTCTGGAACACCATGAGGCGGAGTTTCTGTATTTTTTTCTATTTTAGAGTTTCGTAGAAAAGGAATACCAAACGGAATGAAACCTTCACGATGATCTTTCTTGGACCGAAAGCAAACCAGAAGACTTGGAGTTGAATTCTGGAACTCTGTGGGGCGGCCACGAGGTAGGAGGGCGCGCCCAGGGGGGTAGGCGCGCCCCTCACCCTCGTGGGCCCCACGAAATTCCACCGACGTACTTCTTTCACCTATATATACTCTTATACCCTAGAAACATCAGGGGGAGCCACGAAACCACTTTTCCACCGCCGCAACCTTCTGTACCCATGAGATCCCATCTAGGGACCTTTTCCAGCGATCTGTCAGAGGGGGAATCGATCACGGAGGGCTTCTACATCAACACCATAGCCTCTCCAATGAAGCGTGAGTAGTTTACCACAGACCTTCGGGTCCATAGTTATTAGCTAGATGGCTTCTTCTCTCTCTTTGATCTTCAATACAAAGTTCTCCTCGATGTTCTTGGAGATCTATTCGATGTAATACTCTCTCGCGGTGTGTTTGCCGAGATCCTATGAATTTTGGATTTATGAACTTGATTATCTATGAATATTATTTGGTTCTTCTTTGAATTCTTATATGCATGATTTGATATCTTTGCAAGTCTCTTTGAATTATCGGTTTAGTTTGGCCTACTAGGCTGATCTTTCTTGCAATGGGAGAAGTGCTTAGCTTTGGGTTCAATCTTGCGGTGTCATTTCCTAGTGACAATAGGGACAGCAAGGCACGTATTGTATTGTTGCCATCGAGGATAAAATGATGGGATTTATATCATATTGCTTGAGTTTATCCCTCTACATCATGTCATCTTGCTTAATGTATTACTCTGTTCTTATGAACTTAATACTCTAGATGCATGCTGGATAGCGGTCGATGTCTGCAGTAATAGTAGTAGATGCAGAATCGTTTTGGTCTACTTGACACAGATGTGATGCCTATATTCATGATCATTTCCTTAGATATATTCATAACTATGCACTTTTCTATCAATTGCTCGGCAGTAATTTGTTCACCCACCGTAATACATGCTATCTTGAGAGAAGCCACTAGTGAAACCTATGGCCCCCGTGTCTCTTCCTTATTATATTGCATCTCTTATATTTTACATCGCATCTCGTTTACTATTTTGCAATCTTTACTTTCCAATCTATACAACAAAAATACCAAAAATATTTACTTTATTATCTTTATCAGATCTAACTTTTGCAAGTGACCGTGAAGGGATTAACAACCCCTGTATCGCATTGGTTGCGAGGTTCTTGATTGTTTGTGCAGGTACTAGGTGAGTTGTGGCTTGTCTCCTACTGGATTGATACCTTGGTTCTCAAAAACTGAGGGAAACACTTACACTACTTTGCTGCATCACCCTTTCCTCTTCAAGGAAAAACCAACGCATGCTCAAGAGGTACGTAGCAATGACCCTGGTGATGTTGACGGCGAGCCCCTAGGAAGAGGGTTCCTGCCAAGGTGATGTGGTATGCTCCTATAATACCACGGTTGAAACGTCTGTTCAGAAACAAAGAGCATGCCAAGTTGATGCGATGGCACAGAGAGGACCATAAGAAAGACGGGAAGTTGAGAGCACCCGCTGACGGGTTGCAGTGGAGAAAAATCAAGAGAAAGTACCGGGCTGAGTTTGTAGGTGACCCAAGGAACATATGGTTTGGTTTAAGCGCGGATGGCATTAATCCTTTTGGGGAGCAGAGCAGCAATCACAACACCTGGCCCATGACTCTATGTATCTATAACCTTCCTCCTTGGCTATGCACGAAGCGGAAGTTCATTATGATGCCAGTTCTCATCCAAGGCCCTAAGCAACCCGGCAACGACACTGATGTGTACCTAAGGCCATTAGTTGAAGAACTTCTACAGTTGTGGAATGGAAACAGTGTACGTGTGTGGGATGTGCACAAACAGGAGGAATTTGACCTGCATGCATTGCTGTTTGTAACCATCAATGATTGGCTTGCTCTCAGTAACCTTTCAGGATAGACAAACAAGGGATACCACGCATGCACGCACTGTTCAGCTAACACCCAAAGTATATACCTAGACAAATGCAGGTAGAATGTGTACCTGGGGCATCGTCAATTTCTTCCAACCAACCATCAATGTCAAAAGAAAGGCAAGCATTTCAAAGGCGAGGTAGATCACCGGAAGAAGCCCGCCATGCGTACCGGTGATCACGTACTTCATATGGTTAATGATTTACACGTAATCTTTGGAAAGGGTCCCAGCGGACTATCTGTTCCGAATGACGCTGAGGGACGCGCACCCATGTGGAAGAAGAAACCTATATTTTGGGAGCTACCCTACTGGAAAGACCTAGAGGTCCACTCTTCAATCGACATGATGCACGTGACGAAGAACCTTTGCGTGAACCTTCTAGGCTTCTTGGGCGTGTATGGGAAGACAAAAGATACACCGAAGGCACGGGAGGACCTGCAACGTTTGCACGAAAAAGACGGCATGCCTCCAAAGCAGTATGAAGGTCCTGCCAGCTACACTCTTACCAAAGAAGAGAAGGAAATCTTCTTTGAATGCCTGCTCAGTATGAAGGACCCGTCTGGCTTCTCATCGAATATAAAGGGAATAATAAATATGCCAGAGAAAAAGTTTCAGAACCTAAAGTCTCATGACTGCCACATGATTATGACACAACTACTTCCGGTTGCATTGAGGGGGCTTCTACCGGAAAATGTTCGATTAGCCATTCTGAAGCTATGTGCATTCCTCAATGCAATATCTCTGAAGGTGATCGATCCAGAAATCCTACCAAGGCTAAGGAGTGATGTGGCGCAATGTCTTGTCAGTTTCGAGTTGGTGTTCCCACCATCCTTCTTCAATATCATGACGCACGTCCTAGTTTATCTAGTCGACGAGATTGTCACTCTGGGCCCTGTATTTCTACACAATATGTTCCCCTTTGAGAGGTTCATGGGAGTCCTAAAGAAATATGTCCATAACCGTGCTAGGACAGAAGGAAGCATCTCCATGGGCCATCAAACAAAGGATGTCATTAGGTTTTGTGTTGACTTCATTCCTGGCCTTAAGAAGATTGGTCTCCCTCAATCGCAGTATGAGGGGAGTCTGACTGGAAAAGGCATGCTTGGAGGGGACTCAATAATATGTAGGGACGGGCATTCTTGGTCTCAAGCACACTACACAGTTCTACAGAACTCTATCATGGTGACCCTGTATGTCAATGAACACAAGAACAGTCTGCGCTCCAAACACCCAGAGCAGTATGACGATTGGATTACATGTGAAGACATTAGGACTTTCGGTAGTTAGTTGGAAACACGTCTCAGAGGTGACAACACTGTTTCTGATGAGTTGTACTCGTTGTCCAGGGGACCATCTTCAACTGTATTGACTTACAAAGGATATGAGATAAATGGGAATACATTTTACACGATTTCCCAAGATCAAAAGAGCACCAACCAAAACAACGGTGTCCTCTTTGATGCAGCAACCAAGAGGGGAAAGGACGCATATTATGGTTACATAGTGGACATATGGGAACTTGACTACGGACATGATTTTAAGGTCCCTTTGTTTTAGTGCAAATGGGTCAATCTATCAGGAGGCGGGGTATAGGTAGACCCACAGTACGGAATGACAATAGTGGATCTGAACAATCTTGGGTACACAGATGAACCATTCGTCCTAGCCAATGATGTGACGCAGGTTTTCTATGTGAAGGACATGTCTACCAAACCGAGAAAAAGAAAAGATAAGGAAGCGAATACATCATACGATGAGCCAAAGCACCACATAGTTCTTTCAGGAAAAAGTGACATTGTGGGATTGGAGGGCAAGACAGACATGTCTGAAGATTATGAAAATTTTCATGAAATTCCTCCCTTCAAAGTCAAGGCTGGCCCAAGCACCCTGTTAAGCGATGAAGAATATCCATGGTTACGGCGTAATAAGCAAAGGACACAAGCGAAGAAAAAGTGAAGACAGAAAGTCAGAAAGGGTTGAAAATTGATGATGCGGCTTTGAATGGTTCATTTTCAACACACAAAAAGTCTGGAGTTCAAATAAGTTCAAAAAAATGAAATCCCTTTGTAACAGATGTGTTTTCGTCTGAAACCGTGATACTTCGAAAGAGATTGTCCATTTTGTACACGAAGGGCATCCAATTTTTGTCGTAACTCTCTCAACTTTTTAGCACATGCTATGTGGGTGAAATGATGATACCATGCCAATTTTCAACCTCTTTAGAGTGCATCTGAAATGCTTTCCAATTTCAGGGTCATTTAGCTAAAAAATCAGTAAATGCATGAAAAATAACAGATGAAGTCAGAAAGGGTTGAAAATTGATGGTGTGGCTTTGAATGGTTCATTTTGAACACGCAAAAAGCCTGGAGTTCAAATAAGTTTAAAAAAATGAAATCCCTTTGTAACAGATGAGTTTTCGTCTGAAACCCTGATACTTCGAAAGAGATTGTCCATTTTGTACACGAAGTGCATCCAGTTTTTGCCATAAATCTCTCAACTTTTTAGCACATGATATGTGGGTTAAATGATGGTACCATGCCAATTTTCAACCTCTTCAGAGTTCATCTGAAGTGCTTTTCAATTTCAGGGTCATTTAACTCAAAGAATGAACTAATATAAAAAGAATGAACTGGAAAACTTTTATGAAACTATATTAGCAAAAAAATAAACTAAAAGAACGAACTAGAAAACTTTAATGAAACTCTAATAGAAAAAAGAATCAACTAGAAAACATTAATGAAACTCTAATAGCAAAAGGAATCAACTAAAAAGCTTTTATAAACCTCTAGTATTATTGAAACTAAAATTATATAAAATTTATGCAACTAAAATTATTAAAGTATTTTTTGATCAAAACATTAAAAGCAAAAAGAATTTTCATAAAGAACTTTTTTTGTTAGAAACTTAATAGCAAAAAGAATTATCATAAAGATTTTTTTGTTAGAAACTAAAATAACAAAAAATATTTTTGAATATAATGATAAAACACAGTAATATTAAATAGCAGGAAAAAGGATCACTCCAAAATCTATTTTTATAGTAAATTTAATCACAAACTAGTGATTCACACAAATTCAAAGAATTCAAATTTAAACTATTCAAATCGGAAAACTAATGCCACTAACAGAAAGTTTATAATTTTTATTACCTAAAACGAAAAAGAATCACTGAAAAACAGTAAGTATTTTGTTGTAAGTAGAAACAAAATAAAATGAATAAAGCAAAAAAGAAAACAAAAAACTAGAAAAAATATATATGAAAAAATGCCACCTACTTGGCCACCACGGCCTGAATACGACTAGAAACCAAACCATGGGCCAGGATTCAGGCTCGGAGTAGGCCCACAGGCAAGAAGTGAGAGAGTAGGCCCGAAAGCCTGCAATTGAGAGGATCTCGAGAGGGTGGGCGCAACAGCGCTTATAAACCACTCTCGAGGTCTCTCAACTAGCGAGGTGGGACTAAACATCCCATCGCACCGCGCCAGCGCAAGGCCTTTGGTCCCTGTTGGTAGCATCAACCAGGACGAAAGGGGTGCATTGGTACCGGTTCATGGCACCTAACGGGACCACCAACCGGGACTAAAGCCTTTGCTATATAAGCAACACTTAGGAAATTTTCAGATTTCCATCGTCAGTTCGTGGCCGACGACGCCGAGGTCATCAACGCTGCCAGGCTACCCCATCCCCGTCCATCGTCTCCGTCGTCGCCGTCGCCCCTGCCCCGGCCTCGCCGCGCCCTGCACCGAC
>NW_024111091.1:0-14913 GCF_003073215.2 Triticum urartu
GTTGAGGGAACTTGCACTAGTGAAAGTATGAACCCTAGGCCTTTTTTCAACGCATTGCAATACCGTTTACGCTCACTTTTATCATTCGTTACCTTGTTGTTTTTATATTTTCAGATTACAAAAACTATTATCTACTATCCATATACCACTTGTATCACCATCTCTTCGCCGAACTAGTGCACCTATACAATTTACCATTGTATTGGGTGTGTTGGGGACACAAGAGACTCTTTGTTATTTGGTTGCAGGGTTTCTTGAGAGAGACCATCTTCATCCTACGCCTCCTACGGATTGATAAACCTTAGGTCATCCAGTTGAGGGAAAGTTGCTACTGTCCTACAAACCTCTGCACTTGGAGGCCCAACAACGTCTACAAGAAGAAGGTTGTGTAGTAAACATCATTGATGTTCATACCTTGCTGAGGCCGCGTGCTCATGGGTGTGCTCCCGGCCGCCTCCAGACGAAGCAGACTGTTTGGTCACAACATGACCCACCCATTGCAACAATCACCAAGCCGCCACGGGGTCTCGTCGTCATCCCCCCTAGTACCAGAGGAGGAAAATTCTCGTGGCCTGGTTTCACACTGGCCACGGAAACCTTGAAGACGTTCGGGGGGATCGGCCGGCTATGAAATAATGGTTCCTTCGGCTTCATTATCGTAGCCTTCCCCACGTCCACCTTCTGGTCGCTGATGGTGTACAATATGGTGCACGGGGTTTCGTTGGCCTGCAAAGAAAAGTCTGCGATGTGAGACATCCGAAAGGCAACAAAAACGGGAGACTATACATTTATTAAGGGGCCGGTGTGACAGATACCGTGAGGGCGTCGAGATCAGCCAAAGACGAAGCACCGCCGAGCACGTTCGGTGCGGGAGCAGTTGCAGCTGCAGGTGCTGGTGTGACACTAGTCGAGCGACTCCCCAAGAAGTCAGCAAGGGGAAAGTCCGCTGCATTTTTTTCTGGATTTTGCCTGGTCTAATTGAAAACGGCCAAAACCAAGGAAGTGGACTCTACAACCATCTGTTTTGCGGCAGCTACCACTGTTGCGACTGTCTGATATGATTTCTTCTCAACCACAATCTCAACCTTCTTGTCGATGTTTTCTTCGGTTAACCTCCGTCTTTCCTTTCTCTCCTCCTTGGTCTCACTGTAGTACTTCTTCCACGTGGCGCCATCTCTGACACCGTGCACACGTCCATACGACGGTCGAGTATCCACCGGGAGTCGTTTCAATATGTTCAATGCCCGGTTGAATGGACTGTCCCACTTGGGCCTCGCCAACACCTCAGATGGCGAGTCGCTTTCGGCCGCAATCCTGTGCTGCTCTCTCTGCAAAAGGCACAATGATCGTTTACAAATAAGACTAACGTGCAGTCGAATTGATCAAAAACTAAAATTACCAGCAGTCTGATGAACTCCGTCGTGATCGCGTTCGTCTCGAAAACCTTCTTCACTGGGTCCCAACGGTGCCGGGCCCTGAGGACATCACGCTCCTGCGGGACAATGAACTCCAAGGGGTTTGGGATGCCCAGACTCACAACTTCCGTGTCCTCCTTGGCCCATTTGGACCTCTTCCCGCTGTAACCACGGCTTCCGAGGTGCTGGCTCCCAATGTTCCTCTGTTGAAGCCCCTTCATGTACTTACACTTTTTTGGCAGCTTCGGCCTCGCAAGCCGCCTTGAATATTTGAAACTGCTCTTCCGTGATTTTCGGATTATCCTTTACAATCTCGGAGTAGGGCTCCTTGTTGTCGATGATCCTTGCTTTCACCCTTGTTTTCCAGGCGGCCAACGCGTCGCTAAACTTGGTCATGGCATGTTTGTTTATCTTCTTCATTGTCGGGTCCTTATCTGGATCTTTATAATCCTTTTCATTCTGGCCCGGGAACAAGAATATCTGGTGAAACTTCTTTAGGAGGGAGGTCCTCATATTATCTATCTTCGGTAGTTTCTCATCGTTGATGGTGGCGGTTGTCCGTACGATGCAACCTATTTGATTGTCGTAGCACGCGCGCGCTTTCTGGGGCGCTTTTGGCTCAAAATTGTCGTCGTCCACCTTCGTGACCACCAGTCTAGTAGTCCTGAGCTTGTTAGGAAGCCGTTGCCTCTTTGCTTTCGGTTCTATACCGGCTACACTAGTCTCGGCGCCGGTCTGAGTGCCGGTCTCAATGCCAGTCTTAGTCTCAGCGCCGGTCTCAGTCTCGTCGGCCAGGCTCAAAAATTCGTTTGCCGCCCGGTAGACGTCGTCGCAATCACCAGAACCCTGTCCTTCATCGTTGCTAGCCATGTTTCCTACGATTAAATCTAGTCAATTAATTCTAGACCTAATAAAATGAATAATGACATAAAAAAGGCCTATTATTTTGCAGGAACGTTGACTCCTTCCCGGTGCGGCAAATCCCAGGCACTCGATATGTCCTAGTTTGTAGCACAAGTCATGCCGAAATTCATGGAAAATTTCGGCATGACCTTTGCTAAAAAGTGGAAAAATCAAGAACCTGAATTTTGCCGGAACTGAAATGAATCAACATTCCGGCAAAACATAGGCCACTCGGCTTCATTCCCTGGAAACAACAAAAGGCCACTTGGGCACAATCGAACCACTTCAATGTCGATTATGATCCATGAGCAAACACAATTGAGGATTTTTCATATATCATGACCACTTGAAATTTGCATCTCCTAGTGTTTGACACTTCAAGAAAATCTACACAAATCTCATGCTCTCTGAAACTCAATTCAAAAACCAAATATAGATGGATGAACCCTAGAACTCAAATTATGTCCTAAATTTTTGTCCTAATAAAAATTCACCAAAAATTAAGAACTGACTAGACTTGCAACACTAATGGAAATTTATATTTTTATATTGATTTTTTAATCTAAACTAAATCCTACCACCCTAGTTAACACCTAGTTAAACCTTACTTTCCTAACATTTGCAATTAAACACTACAACCCTAACCCTACTGCCCTAGTTAGGCATATACAATTTTTTCCTACGGCGAGGGAGACAGGGGCGTCTCTGTCAAATTAACCTAACTAAATTATTTTCCTAACTAAATTAACCTAACTAATTTAGAGAGAGAGAGGAGGGGTGGGGGCTTACAGAGGATGGCTCCGGTGGTGGCGTGGGATGCAGTGGTGGCGAGGGAGGCAGGGGCGTCTCCGGTGACGACGAGGGAGGCAGTTGTGGCGAGGGAGGATCCGGTGGCGTCGACTGCGGCTCCGGTGGCATTGATGAGGCCGCGCGGCTCCGATGGTGTTGGGGCCGCTCCGGTGGCGTTGACGGCGCGTCGAGGGATTTGGGGGAGAAGTGGTGGCCGGGGGGAAATGGTTTTTTGGTTAAGTCAAACTTAGCGGTAGCGCTTTTCGCGAAACATGCTATAGCTAAGTTAGCTATAGCAATTTTCACAAAACGCGCTACTGCTATAGCTATGTAATTTCCTTCATCTTTCTTATTTCCTTTTCTGTTTCTACAGCGGGGGTCTAGGAAACGTGCTGCAGCTACGTTAGCTATAGCGCCTCTTACGAACAAACGCTACTGCTATGCCTTTCTCCTTTTTTTCGCTTTCTCATTTATTTGCTCTACATTTTATTTTTTTCCTTTCTCCTTTTTCTATTTCTTTCTTTTTCATTTACTTTTCCATTTTTTTTTATTTCCATTAGCAATAGCGCTCTCCGCGCGAAACGCGCTGCTACTTATGTCCTAGCGGTAGCGCGCTTCCCTCAAGACTGCTACTGCTATGCGTAGCCTATCGTTTTAGCAATGGGAATATTAGTGCTAGAGCTTTTTCATGCACACGCGCTACTGCTACTATTGTATCTGTAGCGCGGTTTACGAACGCGCGCTACTGCTATTTAGCATTAACGCCCATTTTTGAGACGTGCTACTACTAATTTTCTATGTATAAGGTTTTCCCTAGTAGTGCATAATCACCGGCAGAGAGGTGCTTAAGAAGGGTTTAATCCGCACAGTTGGTGATGGAACTACTACGGAGGTATGGCATGATAACTGGATACAAGGGAGTAAAACTTTCAGACCAATTTGTAATACTGGAAGTGATCCCATACACCTTGTGTCTGAGTTGATGACTGGAATGAGGAAGTTCTCGAGGGAACCTTCATTGCCCCAGATGTGCTAGCCATCTTAATATGCCAAGGCCGCGGGTTGCTATTCCTGATTTTTGGGCATGGGGCTATAAGAGGTCCGGGATTTTCATGGTTCGATCTGCGTACAAGATGCTTATGGAATCCCGCGAAAACGATTTTAACCAGGTTGGCAGTTCCTCCCAAGGGGAGGAGGTGTGGAAATCACTATGGCGTTTGAAGGTACATCCCAAGATAAGAATTTTCTGGTGGCGGGTCCTTAAAGGATTCCTTTCGGCGAAGGAAGAATTATGCCGAAGACATGTAGGGGGAGATCTTACATGCCCAATGTGCGGCAACCAGGAGGAGTCGCTGTTTCATTCTCTGGTGACATGTGATCACGCGAAGTTATTTTGGAGAGAGGCAGAAACTTTCTTCGAGTTTAAGATGACACGGCTACACCCAGCTACGTGGTCGAGGGACTTGCTTGACCACAGCTTCATTGGGAAAGACCGAGCGGCCATCATTATCTCAGTCATGTGGACAATCTGGTCAAGCAGGAACAAATACACTCATGAGGAGGTCAAATATCAGCCCGGGAGGTCGATGGTCCTAGTGAAGGAACTCATTCAAGCGATGTACATTCCATCTGAAGCTGACGACAGGAGGAGTCTCGCAAAGGAGAAATGGAAGCCACCGAAAGAAGGATGGTGTAAGATCAACACAGACGCTGTTGTGGACGTGAATGGGGGATCATCAGCGATCGGGGTGGTGGCTCGGGACCATGGCGGAGAGCTTATGCTAGCCAGGGGCCGCAAGCTATCAGGGGTGACTGACTCGTACTGCGCTAAGTTGCTAGGTGTCAGGGAAGCTATGCGTCTGGCTATGGAGAAGGGCTGGACGCGGGTGACCATCGAAACAGACTACAAAACTATCATAGATGAGTACATGGCAACGGAGTGTAGGTCGACAGGAAGCCCGATCATCAGTGATATCAAGTCCTATCACCAGAACTTTCAGGGGTTATGATTCAACTATGCTAGAAGAGAGGCCAATGAGGCGGCTTACTGGTGCGCCAGAGAGAGCCTTGCGAGCGCTTTGAATGTAATTTTCTTTGATGTTTTCCCTGCTTCATTGATTTCCCTAGTGCGATCGGATGTAAACCGTCTAAGGAATGAATAAAGGCCTTTGAGGGCATGATGTCTACTACACAACATTCTTCTTGTAGACATTGTTGGGCCTCCAAGTGCAGAGGTTTGTAGGATGGTAGCAAATTTCCCTCAAGTGGATGACCTAAGGTTTATCAATCCGTGGGAGGCGTAGGATGAAGATGGCGTCTCTCAAGCAACCCTACAACCAAATAACAAAGAGTCTCTTGTGTACCCAACACACCCAATACAATGATAAATTGTATAGGTGCACTAGTTCGGCAAAGAGATGGTGATACAAGTCCAATATGGATGATAGATACAGGTTTTTGTAATCTGAAAATATAAAAACAGCAAGGTAACTAATGATAAAAGTGAGCACAAACGGTATTGCAATGCGTTGAAACAAGGCCTAGGGTTCATACTTTCACTAGTCCAAGTTCTCTCGGCAATAATAAGATAATTGAATCATATAAATTTCCCTCAACATGCAACAAAGAGTCACTCCAAAGTCACTAATAGCAGAGAACAAACGAAGAGATTATGGTAGGGTACGAAACCACCTCAAAGTTATCCTTTCTGATCGATCTATTCAAGAGTCTGTAGTAAAATAACACGAAGCTATTCTTTCCGTTCAATCTATCATAGAGTTCATACTAGAATAACACCTTAAGACACAAATCAACCAAAACCCTAATGTCACCTAGATACTCCAATGTCACCTCAAGTATCCGTGGGTATGATTATACGATATGCATCACACAATCTCAGATTCATCTATTCAAACCAACACAAAGTACTTCAAAGAGTGCCCCAAAGATTCTACCGGGGAGTCAAGACGAAAATGTGTGCCAACCCCTATGCATAGGTTCATGAGCGGAACCCGCAAATTGATCACCAAAACGTACATCAAGTGGATCACGTGATATCCCATTGTCGCCACAGATAAGCACATGCAAGACATACATCAAGTGTTCTCAAATCCATAAAGACTCAATCCGATAAGATAACTTCAAATGGAATACTCAATCCATTACAAGAGAGTAGAGGGGGAGAAACATCATAAGATCCAACTATAATAGCAAAGCTCGCGATACATCAAGATCGTACCACCTCAAGAACACGAGTGAGAGAGAGAGAGATCAAACACATAGCTACTGGTACATACCCTCAGCCCCGAGGGTGAACTACTCCCTCCTCGTCATGGAGAGCGCCGGGATGATGAAGATGGCCATCGGTGAGGGTTCCCCCCTCCGGTAGGGTGCCGCAACGGGTCTAGATTAGTTTTTGGTGGCTACGGAGGCTTCTGGTGGCGGAACTCCCGATCTATTCTTCTCCTTGAAGTTTTTAGGGTATATGGGTATATATAGGAGGAAGAAGTACGTTGGTGGATCTCCGGGTTGTCCATGAGGCAGGGGGCGCCCAGGGGGTGGGTGCACCCCCCACCCTCGTGGCCAGCCCGGGACTCTTCTGGCCCATCTCTGATACTGTGTGGGCTACTTCTGGTCCAAAAATAAGTTCCATGAAGTTTCAGGTCAATTGGACTCCGTTTGATTTTCCTTTTCTGTGATACTATAAAACAAGGAAAAAACAGAAACTAGCACTGGCACTGGGCTCTAGGTTAATAGGTTAGTCCCAAAAATCATATAAAATAGCGTATAAATGCATATAAAACATCCAAGGTTGATAATATAATAGCATGGAACAATCAAAAATTATAGATACGTAGGAGACGTATCAGGGCGGTTCTCAAAAAAAGTTTACAGTCTACAACTAATTTAATTAATCAAATATAAAGGACGCTTCACAACAAGAAGGTAAATAGTTATGCATTGATGAGTTTCGTTGCTAAGCTTTTTCATGCACTTAGCACGTCATCGAAGCACATATGCGCGGGTAGAGGCCTTACAAGAATTCAAAGTGCAACAAGTCCAAAATAAAGACAACTACTTCACAATAGGTTCAAAACAATGAACACGGGTTCATTGGCAAAGCCGGGATTTGGAGTCGAGAGATAAGTCTAATGATCACCTGCCTATCTTGTGTCTGGCTCAACGCCTTTGACCGCTGCCATAAAACATGCATAATTTAAAGATCGCAACGGTTCAAAGTGCAACAAGTCCAAGGGAAAAATAAATACCACGATGGACAACCGAGGTGACCAATATGGCAGTAGTAACATAGATGGTGTAGAAGGTCATGAATCTTTTCCCAAAAGGTTGCCAACCTCTAGCCATTGCCTAAGACGAAAAAAGGATGGAATTCCAATTGCCGACTATAAAGGTTGACCCAATGTGGATCCACAACTTGACGATGTGGATGGACCACGAGAACTGGGAAGTACCTCCTCTACGAAGCAGGGCAAAAGGCTTGCCCTGAAGATACTTGACCTTTATGAGGTCCAGCCAATGGCCTTTTACATAGTCACATATTGTGAACAATTGGATTTAAGTTCGATGTCCACATCCCATCCTCATTGGTCTTTTTTCACACCTTCTCTCTCTCTCTCCACTAAATGCGCCTTCCTCTCCAAACATGATCTCACATGTGCCTTGATGGTGTCGCCCCAATGCCGATAAAGCATGTCTCTTTTCACGATCCCGTATTCTTCTATTGTCAAAATCATGTGTTCTTGATGGCTCCTCTATCTTCCTTTACCACCTCCTATTCACCACCGTCTATTTCATTTATGCAAGAAACCTTGCGAGACAGTTGCACAAGTCAAAGATATGCATAGTACTTTTGAAACTTGACATCTAACAGGTGTTAAAATTGGCTGAATGTGTTTAAGATCTAATTTACCAATGCATGTTTACTAGCATATTCAGAAATTCGATCATGCTTCTCTCTCTCTCTCAACTAAATGCACCTTCCTCTCCAGACATGATCTCGCACGTGCCTTGATGGTGTGGCCCCAATGCCAATAAAGCATGTATCTTTTCACGACCCCATATTCTTCTATTGTCAAAATCATGTGTTCTTGATGGCTCCTTTATCTTCCTTTACCACCTCCTATTCACCATCGTCTCTAGACCAACCCAACAATGGTCATACTATGTCCATCATTCTAATGCCCAAATTGCTTCTATTAGAAGGCAAGGCATCATTGTCAATTTCATTTATGCAAGAAACCTTGCGAGACAGTTGCACAAGTCAAAGATATCCATAGTACTTTTGAAACTTGACATCTAGCAGGTGTTAAAATTGGCTGAATGTGTTTAAGATCTAATTTACCAATGCATGTTTGCTAGCATATTCAGAAATTTGATCATGCGCCGTGCTCTCCTATCTTTGGAATCATTGAGAGTCATCCACAACGATATGCATGTGCACCCCATCTGCTACGAGAGTGGGCTGCGGCAGATAGGCCCATTGTCTCATTTACCTTTTATTCTTAACATCAATCCTTTTTTGCAGGTGCTTGACTTGGCCATCATGATAGATCACATAGCTCCACCTTGTTTGACGCCATTGGCATCTCCGACGTACTTCACTCTATGTGGATGACGCTACAATTTTCATGGCACCCACAAAAGAGGAGATTGACTACCTCAAGGATAGTCGTCGCAATGTTGGAGGTGTCACTAGGCTTGCGGACACATTCAAAGAGAGCATCACCACGTCAATTCAGTGTGACAATGTTGACAATGATGATATTTTTCTCAATTTTTGAACAGTTCACTAGACCTCCTAATGAGATGCCTTAGCTTGCTGCTTTCAGTCGGTCGTTTGAGACGCCCCGACTTCTAGTATTTGGAAGATAAATTAGTAGCAAAGCTCATCTTGTGGAAAGTGAAAACATGTAAGACGACGAGCAAGGCCGTCCTTGTCAAGTAGGTTTTAACTTTGGAAACCAATTCAGAATCGCACCCCTCTTTAGTTTCTTCCTGGGGTGATGAAAACCACTGACAAGATTATACAAACGCTCCTTTGGGCCGGGTCTGACAAGATCTTTGGAGACCTCAGAATATTCCACTTCGAAAAATTCATGAGAGCCCCTTGTTTGCATTGGCCTTGGCTTGAATGGCCTGGATAAGACTTTGATAACCCACAAGTATAGGGGATCGCAACAGTTTTCGAAGGTAGAGTATTCAATCCAAATTTATTGATTTGACATATGGGGAGCCAAAGAATATTCTCAAGTATTAGCAGCTGAGTTGTCAATTCAACCACACCTAAAAGACTTAATATCTGCAGCAAAGTATTTAATAGCAATGTAATATGGAAGTAATGGTAACAGTGGCAAAAGTAAAAGTAGCAGTTTTGTAGCAATCGTAATAGTGGCAACGGAAAAGTAACGGAGTAAAGATCAATATGAAACGAGATCGTAGGAAATGGATCAATGATGGATAATTATGTCGGATGGCATTGATCATGCAGCGGTTATAACATAGGGTGACACAGAACTATCTCCAATTCATCAATATAATGTAGGCATGTATTCCGAATATAGTCATACATGCTTATGGAAAAGAACTTGCATGACATCTTTTGGCCTACCCTCCCGTGGCAGCGGGGTCCTATTCAAAACTAAGGGATATTAAGGCCGCCTTTTAATAGAGTACTGGACCAAAGCATTAACACTTAGTGAATACATGAACTCCTCAAACTATGGTCATCACCGGTAAGTATCCCGATTATTGTCACTTCGGGGTTAACGGATCATAACACATAATAGGTGACTATAGACTTGCAAGATAGGAACAAGAACAACATAATAGGTTCAGATCTGAAATCATGGCACTCGAGCCCTAGTGACAAGCATTAAGCATAGCAAAGTCATAGAAACATCAATCTCAGAACATAGTGGATACTAGGGATCAAACCCTTACAAAACTAACTCGATTACATTATAACAATCATCCAACCCATAACCATCCATCAAGCCTACGATGGAATTACTCACGCATGGCGGTGAGCATCATGAAATTGGTAATGGAGGAAGGTTGATGATGACGATGGCAACGGATTCCCCTCTCCGAAGCCCCGAACGGACTCCGAATCAGCCCTCCCGAGAGAGATTAGGGCTTGGCGGTAGCTCCGTATCGTAAAACATGATGAATCCTTCTCTCTGATTTTTTTCTCCCCGAACGTGAATATATAGAGTTGGAGTTGAGGTTGGAGGAGCACCAGGGGGACCACGAGATAGGGGGCGCGCTCCCCACCCTCGTGGACAGGGTGTGGGCCCCCTGACGTGGATCTTTGGTGTGGGCCCCTGGCCTTGATTCTTTTGCCAGTATTTTTTATATATTCCCAAAATATTCTCCATTGATTTTCAGGTCATTCTGAGAACTTTTATTTCTGCACAAAAATAACACCATGGCAATTCTGCTGAAAACAGCGTCAGTCCGCGTTAGTTCCATTCAAATCATGCAAGTTAGAGTCCAAAATAAGGGCAAAAGTGTTTGTAAAAGTAGATACGATGGAGACGTATCACAGATCGCCGGATATCAAGGCGTCCTTTTAATAGAGTACCGGACCAAAACATTAGCACTTAGTGAATAAATGAACTCCTCAAACTACGGTCATCACCGGGAAGTGTCCCGACTATTGTCACTCTGTGGTTGCCATATCATAACATGTAGTAGGTGATGATACGTCTCCAACGTATCTATAATTTATGAAGTATTCATGCTATTATATTATCCATCTTAGATGTTTTATATGCATTTATATGCTATTTTATATGATTTTTGGGACTAACCTATTAACCTAGAGCCCAGTGCCAGTTTCTGTTTTCCCCTTATTTTTGAGTATTGCAGAAAAGGAATACCAAACGGAGTCCAATTGACGTGCCAATTTTTGATGATTTTTATGGACCAAAAGAAACCCCCGAAGTAAAAGAGTTGGGCCAGAAGAGTCCCGAGCCGTCCATGAGGGTGGGGGCGCGCCCCACCCCCCTAGTCGTGGACCCCTATCTCGTGGACGACTCAGAGACCCCCTGACATGAAACCGACGCAAAAAATTCCTATAAATACAGAAACCCCAGAAAATAACCTAGATTGGAAGTTCCGCAGCCGCAAGACTCTGTAGCCATGAGAAATCAATCTAGGCCCTCTCTGGCACCCTGCCAGAGGGGGCCATCATCATCGGAGGGCATGGAGGAGGATCCTGGAGGGGCCACCATCACCATGAAGGCCGAGGACCAAAGGGGGAACCTCTTCCCATCCAGGGGGAGGCCATGGAGGAGGAAGCACAAGGGGGAGAACCTCTCCTCCTCTCTCTCGGTGGCGCTGGAGTGCCATCGGGAGGGGAATCATCGCCGCGGTGATCGTCTTCATCAACATCACCATCCTCATCTATTTTACGCGGTCCACTCTCCTGCACCCCACTGTAATCCCTACTTGAACATGGTGCTTTATGCCACATATTATGATCCAATGATGTGTTGCCATCCTATGATGTTTTGAGTAGATATCCTTTGTCTTTGGGTTGATTGATGATCTAGATTGGTATGAGTTGTATGTTTTATTTTGGTGTTGTCCTATTGTGCCCTCCGTGTCGCGCAAGCGTGAGGGATTCCCGCTGTAGGGTGTTGCAATACGTTCATGATTCGCTTATAGTGGGTTGCTTGAGTGACAGAAGCATAAACCCGAGTAAGGGGGTTGTTGCGTATGGGATAAAGGGGACTTGATGCTTTAATGCTATGGTTGCGTTTTACCTTAATGATCTTTACTAGTTGCGCATGCTTACTAGAGTTCCAATCATAAGTGCATATGATCCAAGAAGAAAAAGTATGTTAGCTTATGCCTCTCCCTCATATGAAATTGCAATGACGACTACCGGTCCTGTTACCAATTGCCTAAGACAATTCCGCACACCGATCCACCATTATTCCACACTCGCTATTTGTAATACTTAAGTGATATATTCTAACTTTATGATAACAGCACCTACTTTTATATTTTAGCTCTCCGATATCATGCGAAGTTATCCTCTTCATACCCACAACGTAGTTTTATTTCTCGTTTCTAGTTGGAACCAAACGTTCGGTGTGCGTAGAGTCGTACCAGTGGCAGATAGGACTTGAGAGAACATTGATCTTACCATTAGCTCCTTGTGGGTTCAACACTCCATACTTATCACTTCCACCTTTGGGAATTGCTACGATGATTCCTTGCACTTGGGGATTATCAAGCTCTTTTCTGGCGCCGTTGCCGGGGAGCAATAGCGTGGGGTTGATATTCTTGTGTATGCTTGTTTGCTTTCTTCACTAAGTAGATTTTGTTTTTCCCTTTTTGTTTCTGTTTAGTTGTGGGTGAAACATACAAAAAAATTAAATAATGAAAATACAAAAAAAATTACTTGCCTTTCATACCTAAAAAGTTTTTCAATAAGAGAAGTGATTGGAAGGTTATGCATTGGAGAAGTGAGGGTCGACCTTGAACACTTGTATATATCCATTGTATTATAAAAATAATGTGCCAAGCCTTGGTTTTAGGATGATTAGATTGCTTGTTTAATTTGTGCAGTAGAAAAACAGAAACTTTGGCTGTAGCGCATGAATTTACATTTTTTACTGGAAAGTCAAATGGGTCTGAAACTTTTTGCAAATTACTTATGTGTAAATTCTTCAAATTTTCATATTTTTTTAGAATTATTGGAGTTGCATAAATATACTAAACTTCCAGATTACTACAGACTTTCCTGTTTTTGACAGATTCTGTTTTCTATGAGTTGCTCGCTTATTTTGATGAATCTATGGGTAGTATCGGGGGCTATGAACCATGGTGAAGTTGAAATGCAGTAGATATAGTTCTAATATGAAATTGGAATGAGTTTGCAACAGTACCTAAAGGTAGTGATTTGCTTTATTATACTAACGGATCTCACAAAGTTTTTGTTATAGTTTTGTGTGGATGAAGTGTTCAAAGAACGAGGAGTTACCGATATGAGAAGAATAAAGAGAGGCAAGAGCTCAAGCTTGGGGATGCCCAAGGCACCCCAAGTAAATATTCCAAGGATACTTAAGCATCTAAACTTGGGGATGCCCCGGTTGGCATCCCATCATTCTTCTTCAACAATTATCGGTATACCTCGGTTTATGTTTTGTTCACATGATTTGTGTCCTTTGTTTTTTTGTTTTTCCTTTAAGAACCATGCTAGTATGAGATAGCCCTTCATTGATTTATAGAATGCTTCATGTGCTTCACTTATATCTTTTAAGTATGATCTTATAGAATTGCTCTTTGTGCTTCACTTAAATCTTTTGAGTATGGTTTTATAGAATGCTTCGTGTGCTTCACTTATATATTTTGAGCTTGGATATTGGTTAGTCTATATTAATTGTAGAATGCTCCATGAACTTCACGTATATATTTTTGGAGTAGTTTATCATATTCTCACGTGCTTCACATATATCCTATGAGTAAAAGGTTGAATGAATTGAATATCATAAATTTGAATTTATATGCGTTCCATATGCTTAGAGCATGGGGAGTAATGACTTCACACATAATAAGTATAGGTAGTAAACTTATTGGAAGTTAGCAAACACAGAATTGGTCACTTGAACAATTCATGAAAGAATATTGAAGAAAGAGAGATTTCACATATAAATATACTATCTTGGACATCTTTTGCAATTGTGAGCACTCATTAAAATATGACATGCTAAAAGGTTGATGTTGGACAAGGAAGACAACTTAATGGGTTATGTTTTCCTATATCCGAAATGTTATATTGTCTTGGATCATCCAACATGTTGATCTTGCCTTTCCCTCTCATGCTAGCCAAATTCTTTGCACCAAGTAGAGATACTACTTGTGCTTCCAAACATTCCTTAAATCAGTTTTGCCATGAGAGTCCACCATACCTACCTATGGATTGAGTAAGATCCTTCAAGTAAGTTGTCATCGGTGCATGCAATAAAAATTGCTCTCTAAATATGCATGATCTATTAGTGCGAAGAAAATGAGCTTTATACGAACTTGTGATAGGGAAGAAATAAAAGCGACGGACTGCATAACAAAGGTCTTTATTACAAGAGGCAATATAAAGTGACATTCTTTTGCATTAAGATTTTGTGCATTCAACCATAAAAACACATGACAACCTTTGCTTCCCTCTGCGAAGGGCCTATCTTTTATTTTTGTCCTATACTTTATACACGAGTCATGGTGATCATCAGCTTTCCTTTTTACACTTTTTCCTTTGGCAAGCACTTTGTGTTGGAGCGATCTGGATATATATATCCACTTGGACGTAGGTTCTCATAAATTATTATTGTTGACATTACCCTTGAGGTAAAAGGTTGGGAGGCAAAACTATAAGCCCCTATCTTTCTCTGTGTCCGATTAAAACGTTGAACCCATAAATATCACATGAGTGTTAGCAATTGTGAAAGTTTAAATGATAGTTGAGTATGTGGAGTTTCCTGAATCAAAGTGTAAGTGCATCTAGTGCCACCCCTAGTTGGTTTTGGAGTATTGACGACAAACCTAGTTGAGGGACTAATGTGTTTGTGAGAATTGCAGAAAAACACAGGTTGAAGTCCCTCATTGATTCGGTTTTACTACCAGAGATGACCCCTAAAAATGTATGAAGACATTGAAGACAAAGGTGGTATATGAAGATATTCACATTGAAGACTATGACAAAAGAAGACACGTTATGAAGTCTATGGAACTCGAAGACTTAGATCTTTCGTAGTTCTTTTTATTTTGTGTTGAGTCATAG